>NC_045449.1:187288-228246 GCF_002776525.5 Piliocolobus tephrosceles
TGGTCAGGAGATCGAGACCATCCTGGCTAACACGGTGAAACCCCGTCTCTACTAAAAAATACAAAAAACTAGCCGGGAGAGGTGGCGGGCGCCTGTAGTCCCAGCTACTCGGGAGGCTGAGGCAGGAGAATGGCATAAACCCGGGAGGCGGAGCTTGCAGTGAGCTGAGGTCCGGCCACTGCACTCCAGCCTGGGCGACAGAGCGAGACTCCGTCTCAAAAAAAAAAAAAGAAAATGTGGCACATATACACCATGGCATACTATGCAGCCATAAAAAAGGATGAGTTCGTGTCCTTTGTAGGGATATGGATGCAGCTGGAAACCATCATTCTCAGCAAACTATTGCAAGGACAGAAAACCGAATTCCGCATGTTCTCACTCATAGGTGGGAATTGAACAATGAAATCACTTGGACACAGGAAGGGGAATAACACACACTGGGTTCTACAGTGGGGAGTCGGGAGAGGGATAGCATTAGGAGATATACTTAATGTAAATGACGAGTTAATGGGTACAGCACACCAACATGGCACATGGATACATATGTAACAAACCGGCACGTTGTGCACATGTACCCTAGAACTTAAAGTATAATAAAAAAAATAATAATAAACCCTTTAGACGTTCACATGATTTACGTATTTTATGAAAAACTACACTTAAAAAGCAATGAGACAAATACATTGTTTTACATTTTTACAACTGCTTTTAATGTTTGGCTTCACAAAGAAACAGCTAGACATTCATATCTGATTCTTCACTCACGCATTTGTGACAGGTGGTTTCGCCGAGTCTGTGAAGGACATCCAGAGCCTCACAAATGTGTCTGATGGCTGAATAGAGGAGGATTGTTTTTCACCTTCCAGAAATTGTAAATAGTTTTCTTTGATATTGCACCCAAACTCCACAAATGGTAGTTTCTTGAAGATTAGTTTCAACGCGGCATCTGAAACCACATCAATGAACTTCTCCTTTTTTGTACATTTGTGAGAGGATAAAACCCCGTCCCATTACTCTTCTCAGGAAAACAGTTCTGATCCTGTGCAACTCCAGAAGGGAGTTGAGGGACCCCCAGAGAGGCCTGGGCCCAGCCTGGAGAACTACTTTCCTAGGCCAGGGCCACCCATTTCCCTGACGACGCACCGACCGCCACCACCTGACCACACGGGTCCAGGCCATGACCTCAACCACACTGGTCCCTCTACCCCGTGGACACGTCCAGGCACCTGCTCTTCCAGATCAGACCTGACCCTCCCCAGTGGGCTGCCTCGGCAAAGAGACCTGGGCAGCCCCAGGCCCCAAGAGCCAAATGTGGAAACCCCATGGCCAGGCCCTGATCACCCGGGACCCCCCAGATGGAGGCTCCATCCTCTCCCAGATGAGGCTAATGGACAAGCCAGGAAAGACAGGGTCAAAAGTGACACAGTCCTCAAACAACTTTAAACCAGCGCCCCATCCCAGCCTTTAGAGCAGTACGGTTTGCTTTGCTTTGTTTTTTAAAAACTTCAGTTATCTTGTACTTTGCAGTCACACCGCCCCACACGGGCGTGGAAAGCACTACTCTGTTCCGAGTAAACATTTAAATACACTACAGGCTGAATGTGGTGGCTCATGCCTGGAATCCCAGCACTTTGGGAGGCCGAGGTGGGCAGGTCACCTGAGCTCAGGAGTTTGAGACCAGCCTGGGCAACATGGAGAAACCCCATCTCCACTAAAAATACAAAAATCAGCCAGGCGTGGTGGCGGGCACCTGTAATCCCAGTTATTCAGGAGGCTGAGGCAGGAGAATCGCTTGAACCTGGAAGGTGGAGCTTGCAGTGAGCTGAGATCGCACCACTGCACTCTAGCCTGGGCAACAGCGCGAGACTCCATCTCAAAAAAAAAAAGAAGAAGAAGAGATCTGTGAAAATTTGGCTTTTATGTAAACTTATTAAAAGTCCAGGAATAAGTCAATTGTCTTCCCCAGCCTCAGTTTCCTCATCGGTACCTATCAGAGCTGTCGGACAGACAGAGCGACCACCTCGGGTAATTTCAACGCCGGATTCTGACCCTGCTGAGTTACATGAGGAAGCCGAGGGAGGCGAGGGAGGCTGCTGGCTGCTCCCACGTGGGAGGTGGGAACTGAGCCCCTCTCCAGCCCAGTCCACAGGACAGAGGAGGTGGCCACAAGAACTGTATCCTCCATGTCCCCACCCTTCTCACTGCTGTAGCTTCAGGGCAAAGGAACCACAGAGCCAAATGCTGCAGAGGTCGAGGGAGACGGAAGGATGTCGCCTCCAGGGCTGGGGCCACGGGCAGTGGCAGGGCAGGTTCATCGTCGATGGCAAGTCTGTGGCTGACCACGCTCACGGGGTGGCCCCGAGCAAAGGTCAGACATGAGAACCCAGGAGAATTCAGGACCCGGCTCTGGGACGGCTGTGCACCCCCACCCTGGCCGTGGCTGGCACCTCAGAAGGCACAGCTGTCCTTCACTCGTACAGAGAAACCTCGGGACAGACGGTGCGAGAGGAAGGGCAACTCGAGGAGGCACATTTGAGGAAACTGCCCACACAGCCAGCTTCGATTCTCCAAACCTCTTCAGCCTGCACTGGCTGCCAGCTCCCTGACTCGGCACGGAGGGCCTCACCAGCCAATCCCCATGCCCGGCACCCGGCACCCCCTTCACCAGTGGGTAAACTGTGCTCACCACCACCCAGCACTCACTTCCTGGGCTCGGATGGATGGCACAGAGCCTGACCCTTCTCTCTTAAGAGCAGTGCCTTATGCGTTAAACAGGGACTGCGCCCTGGTACTGATATACAGCCATTTGTCCTGAACAAAAATTAAACTGATGAGGGAACAAAATATGGCCTTATAGAAGGTGAGTGGAAAAACAGGGAGAACAAACCCCCAAATTCTGGAGGAAGGGTGGAATTGGCCTGGGGAGGAGCAGCAAGAGGTCTTGTGGACAGGGCTGGTGGAGCTCTGAGGAGAGAAGAGGCAGGAGGATTTGGGGACAGGGCTGGTGGAGCTCTGGGGAGAGAAGAGGCAGGAGGATTTGGGGACAGGGCTGGTGGAGCTCTGGCCACTTCCTCAGTAAACTAGAGAGACGTGATCCCCAGGGCCAGGTCTGTCTCTGAGGTACTCCCGGCTGGGACAGGTAAGAGGCTGGAGAAGGGGTGTGTGTGTGTGCGCGCGCGTGTCTGTGCATGTGTGTGTGCACGTGTGTGTGCGCAAGCTGCATGTGCGTGTGCAAGATAAGCGCGCGTGTGCATGTGTGTTGCATGTGTGCACGTGTGTGTGCGTGTGTGCAGGGCGTGTGTGCGCGTGTGTGTAGGGTATGTGTATGTATGGTGTGTGCACATGTGTGCAAGCTGCATGTGCGTGTGCACGGTGTGTGCGCATGTGCAGGGTGTGTGTGCGCGTGTGCAGGGTGTGTGTGTGCATGTGCGTGTGTGCGTGCATGTGTGTTGCATGTGCGCATGTGTGCGTGTGTTGCATGTGTGTGCATGTGTGGACGTGTGTGCAGGGTGTGTGTGCGTGTGTAGAGTGTGTGTGTACGTGTGTGTGTAGTGTGTGTAGGGGTGTGTGTGTGCATGTGTGCAGGGAGCGTGTGTAGGGTGCGTGTGTGCACGGGTGTGTAGGGGGTGTGTGTGCAGGGTATGTGTGTGCATGTGTAGGGGGTGTGTGCGTCTATAGGGGGTGTGTGTGCACGCATGTGCGTGTGTGCACGTGTGTGCGCGTGTGTAGGGCGCGTGTGTGCAGGGTGTGTTTGTGCGTGTGTGTGTGCATGTGTGTACACGAGCACGTTCAATGAGCCCACAGGCCAAGGCCGCGGCTGGGGAAGGCAGGCCCATCATGCGGAGGGAGGACATTCCTCCCAGGAGCCCGCCCCGAAGTCTTCAGTTCTATCGACATGAAATTTCCATTTCTCCTTCCCCGCTGGACTGTGGGCTCCCTAGAGGGTCCCTATGTCCTCCTCCCTCCCTCCCTGATGCCCAGCACAGGGCCTGCTGCAAAGTATGTGTTCAGGGAATATCCATTTAATTCAACTGCACTTCATTAGAGAGATGTGGCCTTTCCCAGACAAGGAAGAATTCAGAAAACAACCCAGGCGTGTTCAGAGCAGACAGTCGGGCTCTAACCAGGCTCTGCGACGTGTTGACTCGTAAGCCTTTTGTTCCTCAGATTCCCCACGGGGTAGTCGGCCTCATGGCAGCTCCACCTGACAGCTGGGCTCGCTTCTGGCTGAGGGCTGGTGCCCCCAGAGCCTCCTGTGGGAAGCTGAGACCTCCTGGTGCCACCTCGACCCCACCGGGCGACAAGCTGAGCAGAGGCTGCACTCAGGCCGGCGGGCCTGGCAGGCAGATGTTCCTGAGCCCCTTGTAAAACCCCGCAGAACGGGACTAGGAGGACCCGAGGGGAACAGGGAGGGAACAGGAGTTGCCTGGTGATAATTTCCTGAGAAAATTCCTAGGGGACAGAGGTTCATCAGCCCCAGGCAACTTCCTGAGACAGATCCGTAAAAAACAACCCCTTCTTCCAGGAGGACGCAATTCTCTCTCTCAAGTCGAGAGCTCACCACCCCGGGCGTTAGTCACTGCAGACATCACTGCAGACATCACTGCAGACACAGAGACGGCCCTCAGAGTGAGTTCACCACCCCGGTGTTCTCACTGCAGACAAAGGCCGCAGCCACAGCCACAGCCATTATGCAGCCTCACGTGGTCGCTCCTGGGGGCTGTGGGATATTCATCCCAAAAAGAAAACACCTTAAATTCAGGCGCCAGCCACCCCCATGGCGACTCTTAACACCTTAATGTAGCACCTTCCAGCCTTTCCTAGGCATTATGTACAAATCTTAAATAAAACTGGGTTCTTACTACATACACTGCTTGCTGGTTTTTTTAACCACATTGTACTTTTCCCACACTATGAAAGTTCTTTAACAATAGGATTGTAAGCGGTAACTTAGTATTCTGAATACGATAGGCTTTACCACCTTCCTGTGGGGAGCACACGGATTGTTTGCAATTTTCCTCGTATACTTTTTAAGTGTATTTTTTGAGATACCTTTTCCACAGCCACATTCACAGCCACTCAGAGCTGCCAGCGGCAGGCCTCCTGCTTGCCCTCTCCAAAGTGCACCTAGAATTGTCCACCACAAAAATTCTGCTGGCGGCAGCCGTGTCTTGGGACCCTAATCTGGGGCTCTCCAATTAGATGCTTTCAATAAGGTCACGATCCTCTATTCACAAAAAATAATAATAATAATAATAATAATAATAATAATAATAATAATAATAATAAACAAAAAAAGTCTCTTCTTCGCCAACAGTTGCATCTACTGACAGGAAGCCATCTATCTCCTCAGCAGCATTTGAGGGCTCAGAAGCTGGTAAAGCCAGCACCAGCTTGAGAGCCCCGGTGACCTAGTGGCTGGGGCCGGTCACGTGACCCTCCTCCAGCGACTGTTCTCCGACCGCCTAAACGTGCTGCGGGAGCTCATTCCCGTACGCACTAGGAAGCAGCGTGAATAGTCATCACTCCAGGAAAACTGCGGCTCAACCCTGACCTTCCAAAACCCACCACAGCCACAGCACAGCGAGAAAAACACCAGCCGCCTGCAGTGTCAGTCTCTAACACACCAGACTGAAAACATATCCGGAGGCAAAACCACCTGCCTCCAAGAAGCCTGGCAAACACCCACGGAGTCCCCAGCGCGTCCACTGCGGCGGGACAGGGACAGGGACAGGGACGGGGCGACCATCCCACCAAGTGCGGCTTCTTCTCCCCACACCTTCCCCCAGGCCATGATTGCTCCCCACCTTACGCCCTGGCATTTTCACCTCCTCGATCTCGTTTCAGGGACACGTTCAGACGTCACTGAGCCTTCACACTCCCTCGAGTGTGGCAGGAATGAGCACGCTTTCGTCCAGCCACAGGGTCCCACCGTGGTGAGAGTGGGCAGCAGACTCCAGCTCCTGAGACCAGCGGACTTGCTTGGCTGGGGTCTGCCTCGAAGTCACGCGCAGGAGAGACCCCCAGAGAAACGCATTCCCACGAGCACGGCCACGCCGTGACTCTGGGGCGACTGTGGCACAGGAGGCCTGGGGATGAGGGCGCAGGTGTCCGGCACAGACCGTCTCCACGGAGAGAATGAAGGAAATGATGCAGGGTGCACAGTGGGAAAGAGGCGGCGGACGGAGGGGCTGAGGGAAGCCGCTGTGCCTAGGAGGGACACCCCCACGCAAAGGCCAACACGGGCCACCAGCCGCTGCAGGACGCCAATTCCCGTTGGCCACAGAAAGAGGGCTCAGGTGCGTCTTCCACACCAGGGGCGGCTGGTGCCCTCTGAGCCAAGAGCGGCAGAGCTGCCCGGACAGCCCACAGACCAAGGAGGCGTAATAAATGGTGGCCGTAAATCCCCAGGTTTGGGCAGGTGTGCTTGTCACGCAGTGTCACCGCAGCGATAGATAACGGATAAAAATGGCACCTGGCAGATAAAATCCCAACCCTCACCTTAGGGTCCACAACTATTCAGAGTTTGATTTTCAAACTATTCCCCACCCCTCCCAGGTGCCAGAGGAAGTACCCACGGAGAGGGCCTGGAGCCTTCCCAGGTGCCCGGTGCCACAGGAAGTACCCCGTGAAGAGGGCCTGGAGCCTTCCCAGGGCTGGAAGACAGGCTTCATCCCAAATGCTAAATCTGGCGCCCAGAGGGCTGGGTTGAAAAGGGGTTGGAGGCGGCCTCCAGCCTCCATGGGAAAGGATGCTGTGATCTGTCAGTCAGGTCTGCCCCCAGCGTGGAGGGAGTGAGTTTGCCATCCCGCCAGGGTGCTTGCCTAGGACAGGGCGACAGGGAGGAGATGGGTTTAAAGGAGGGAAAAGAAGCCAGGATGAATATAAAAGAATACCTGCCACCAAGCCGGTGTGTCCCGAGGCCTCGAAGACACCGTGTGGGAGCCTCCGTTCAACACCAAGGTATTAATATCCCAGGGAACCCTTAGCAACAGCCCTGACATCTGCTCTGTTACTACGATACGGGAAACATGAGGAGAACAGCAAGATAAGGTGAACCCAGACGTCAACACTTCCTCCGCCTGTCAGGCCGCGCTGGGAGGATGAAAGACTCGGAGAAGGAGCCTCAAAGGCCTGTCTAAACCCCAAAGGTACCACTTACTCGGAGACATCGCAGGCTTATTATGCACCGTGCACGTTCGAGAGGATTCTGGAGTTGAAACAGGAGCCCTGGGGACACCAGTGTCTGACACAAACATCCTTCAAACTCCCCCATCCCCGGGCTCCCTGCCAGGCCTGCCTGCTCACAGCGGCTCCCCCTCCTCCCAGTGGCTCCCCCTCCTCCCGCAGCTCCTCCTCCTCCCGGCGCCCCCCCCCCCCCCCGCGGCCCCCCCTCCTCCCGGCGCCTCCCCCTCCTCCTGGCGGCTCCCCCTCCTCCCAGCTCCGACACTCCTCCTCTCTTGCGCAGACAGGGGCAAGTCTTTCTCATCTGCCTTGGAACCTGCTGGGGCTCCCACTGCCCCTCTTCACGTACAGCCAGAGGTCATCCTTACAGCCTGGGTCAGGCTGTGTGACTCCCTCATTCAAACACCTTCAGTGGCTCCCATGACCAAGGAAGAAAGCCCAAGCTGCCCTCACGGCCGTCCATGATCTGGCACAAGCCACCCTTCCATTCTAGCAGCCACCTCACCCCTCTGCAAAACTGGTGCTCCAGCTGCCAGGACCTTGACGCGCCCCAGCTGCCCAGCCTTGTCTCCGGCACCCTCTCACCCAGAAGGCCTTTGGTTCACGCTGTCTACCTCCCCCACCTGGGGGTGGCCCAGCACCACCTCCCCTGGAAACTCTCTGGCTCCCCCATCTGGCCCCCGTTCTGATTGAGCCCACCTCCCGCCCATCGGCACTTCATTCTGCCTGCATCCTAGGGGTCTTTACCTGTTACCCCGATGCCCAGACACGGTGAGTGTCCAGTACTCCTTCAGGGGACTTATTTAACCATCAAGAGTTTGCCACTCACTGGAACTGTGTAATCGGTTAGGCACCAATAATTCTTTCTGAGACAGGGTCTTGCTCTGTTGCCCAGGCTGGAGTGCAGTGGCACAGCCGTAGCTCACCGCGGCCTCCAACTCCTGGGCTCAACTGATCCTTGCGTCAGCCTCCCAAGTCGGTAGAATGACACGCCTGGCTAATTTTTTAATTTTTTGGTAGAGACAGGGTCTTGCTCTGTTGTCCAGGCTGGTCTCAAACGATCCTCCTGCCTCAGCCTCCCACGTAGCTGGGACTATGGGAGTACGCCACCACGCCCAGCCCGCCAATAAAATTTTGTCTTAAAAACCGCCTCACGGAATAAGGTCCAGCCTCGCTGGCCTGAAATTTAAGGCCCAACAGTGTGAACCCGTCACTTCCTTCACCTGCCTCTTTCCCCCTACCGCTACACCTGGGCTCTCGACGGACCCTCTAGCCCCTGCTGAGACTCCCGCAGCCTTTCCTGTCCGTGCTCTTTGAGGAGCAGCAATCCTGGACGTGCTACCCAAGACCCCATCCAGGGCCCGCCCCACTTGGTCACAGAGCTAAGCGTCTGCTCCTGTCCTCAGCAGGACCAACAACAGCACCTTTCAGTTTCCTTGGCCTCGTCCAACAAACACGCGCTGGGTGCTGACGAGGCACCAGGTCCTTGCCCAGCAGCTCCGTCTCACTGTTCGAGGGCCAGGCGGGGTGTTCTCCTTTGTACCCCGCAAGGCCTCACATGGGGCACACGTAGGAGGTTTCACTGAATGCTGTGGGTCTTTTTTAACTTAGGAAAGTAAATCCCTGGGCATCTTTAATGACAGGCATCTCCCCCTCCAGTGGACCCAAAATCCCTACTTGTCTCTCCATCCAACTGTTACTGTTCTCCTTCCCAGGCAGACATGCTCTGCAAAGCCTCCAACCCAAATGGTATGTGAAATAACCTACTTCTCCCCCATCTCATTTCAAGTGCCAGCCCTCAGATTTTAACAGCCACAGCTCTGCCTACGTGTCCCCAGAGGCATAGCTTGCATTTGTCTTTTCTGAAAGGCCTGAAACACGGTAGCTAGAACTTCTGTATCAAGGTAATCACGGAGCTGAAGGTAGCAACAGCAGGGTGACCAGGCTGGGCGTGGTGGCCCTGTGATCCTAGCACTTTGTGATCCTAGCACTTTGGGAAGCCAAGGTGGGAGGACTTTTTGAGCCCAGGAGTTCAAGACCAGCCTGGGCAACAGAGCAAGGCCGCGTCTCTACAAAAAATTTAGAAATTAGCCGGGCATGGTGGCATGCACCTGTAGTCTCAGATACTCAGGAGGCTGAGCAGAAGGATCACTTGAGCCCAGGAGATGGAGGCTGCAGTGAGCCATGATCGCGCCACTGCACTCCAGCCTGGGTAACACAGCAAGACCCTGTCTCAAAAAAAAAAAAAAAAAATTGTACAGGGTAACCACAGAGAGAGAGAGAGACAGAGAGAGGAGAAAATGAAATTCAAACTTAGTGTAAAGGTGACCAGAATAATACGTAGGTACCCCGTGGCCCCTGGGCTCTCTCTGCCCAGAACACGCCCAAGTCCTCCCGGGCTGCGGGGTACCGAGCTTGGGACGGGCAGTATCGAGTATTCATGCTATTTGTCTTTGAACGCAGAAATGCAGGCCTGCTTCCGTTTATGTGATTTATGTGGGTCTGGAAAGTCCCAGGCAGGCAGAATCTTTGCAGAGGAAACCTGGTTTCAGCTCCCACCTGGGAGCTGCTTGTTGAAGGAGCCCGAGAGAAACCTCTCCATGAAGCAGAGAAGCTTCTGGGAAAGAAGAAGGCCCACCGCTCCTCACCTGCCTGGAAAAGTCCCAGTCCTCGGGTGTGCGGAGTCCTCGGGTGTGCTGAGGGCGGTGCTCCAGGTCCTGGGGAGCAGCGTCCCACACCCCTGCCTCCCCCAGCGGCCTCTGCACAGCCCAGCCCAGACTCCAGCTCCCAGGTGGCTCTCCGCAGGTGCTGCCCGGTACTTCTCCAGCCTTCCTGGCCCCACCTCACCAGAGCCAGGGTTTACTTACAGCCAAGGCCATTCCCGGCTGACCTCGCCGGCTATCTGTGGGCCCAGCTGTCTCCTCTTACTCACAGAAACACAAACAGACGTTTCTCTGTTGCAACTCCAGGGTTAGGCACTGCCCTGCCTGGGAACCAGCTGTCTAGTTCTCTGCACACTCCCCATTCTCCTGGCAGACGCTAAGACTCCAAATAAGTAAGGGTGCCCATAACGGAGCCAGCTGAGGGCTCAGGCAACAGTGGGGGGCCCAGAACATGGCTTGGGACAGAGAAGACGGGCAGGGAAAGGGTCAGAGAGAACCACTGGCACTTAGCTAGGAGTTTTCAGGGCTTCTAGGAGGAGCCCTCAAGTTAACAAACGTCCCTACACATGCTCAGCCTGACCCTGCACTACCAAACCGGGAGAGGGGGAAGCCGCCTTCATGGGTGCTGCCCAACTGCCAGGTGCCACCACTGGCCAGCCAAGTGGAATCATCACAAGCCCAAGACGCGACCATCACTCCTTGCAGAAAAGAAGAAACCAGCTCGAGAGGTGCAGCCACTTGCCCAAGGCCCCGCAAGCCGACACCAGGTGCCTGGTTTGGCCCAACGGAGCTGGGCTAAGCCCAGGTCCCTTCTATCCCCCTCCGCCTCCCAAGACACTGGGCTGCAGGTGCCCAACGAAAGCAATAAGCCGGGGTATTCTCCAAGCACCTGCCCTGCACCCAGCAGCTGGGAGCAAGGAGTTCCCAGACACTGAGTTGTACAGTAACTGGCCAAACAGGAGTTCTGAGAAGAACTGGGCCAGGGCAGCCTGAAGGGGATTGCAGAGGAGATGGGCTGGCTGTTTCCCAGAGCAGGCAGGGGCTGGGATGAGAGGTGCGAGGCCTGTGGGACCTCAGTCACCAGCCTCCAGCGCCGCTGTTATCCCACCCTAGGCCCTCAGAGCAGAGAGGCACAAAGGAGCTGGTGTGGGAGGCCTGGGGCATTTTCAAAGACAGCCCCTGCTCCCCACCAGACCACTGCCTGCACCAGGTGTCACCCAGACCTCCTCAGTCACCCCACAGTCGTAAGGGGTCCCCCGGCTCCAGGCTCCTCAGCTCAGACCCACCCAATCCTGCCATCAGATAGGCTCTCCAAAGGCCCTGCTCCACCCAGACACCTCAAAATCAAGCCTAGGGTCCTCATCCAGGAGTTCATGGCCATCCGCAGGCTCCACCCTGCCTTGCCAAATGTGTCTCCAGACAAACACCTGGTATCATTCCTCATGCCCAGGCCCAGGTCTCCCCACACTCCACACTCACTGCCCCCCACCCAGGCCTCCCCCCATGCACACTCACTGTCCTGGACCCAGGCCTCCCCCGATCCACACTCACCCCCACCCAGGCCTCCCCACATCAGCACTCACTGTCCCGGGCTAAAGCAAGCGCTGCCTCGTCCTCATAAGCACATTGTGTTTACCTCTTCCCAGAACTTCCCAGTTTCTGGTGAACGTGTCTGACCTCTCCTACTGGACCAAACACTCCCTGAGAGCAGGGTGCCTCCTGCCCAGATGGTGCTGACAACATGTGCCACTAGAACAGAACTGAGAGCCCGGAAATAAACCCATACATCAGGGCTCAACTGACTTTCCACCAGGGTGCTGAGACCATACCACGGAGAAAGAACAGTCTTTTCAACATCTGCTGGGACAAGAGGAAAGCCACGTGCAGAAGGATGACGTGGACCCTGAGGTCACACCATTGTAAAATTTAACTCAAACAGCTCAAACCTAAAACAAGAGCTAAAACTATGAAATTCTTGCAAGGAATGTCAGGGTAAATTTTCATGACTTCAGATTTGGCAATGTTTTCTTAGACAGGTGTCATCTATATTTCGGTGTCTTCTAAGATTTGCTTATGATTTCTTAGATGACACCATACATGACAAAAGAAGAGAGACCAATTGGACTTTTTATCATAATTTTTTTGAGACAGGGGTCTTGCCATGTTATTTAGGTTCATCTCAAACTCCTGGGCTCAAGTGATCCTCCCACCTCGATCCCCAGGTTGCTGAGATGACAGGCATACACCACGGTGCCTGGCTGACGCTACCATAATTTCCAGCTTTGTGCATCAACGGATACTATCAACAAGGTGAAAAGACGGCCCATAGAATGGGAGAAGATATTTGCAAACCACGTATCTGATAAGGGTCTAGTATCTAGACTATATAAATAACTCTCACAACTCAACAAAATGACAATTCCATTTAAATACCGGCAAAGGATTTGAAAAGACATTTCCCCAAAGAAGATATGCAAACGCCCAAAAATCACCTGAAAAAAGACTCAACATCATTAACCATCAGGAAAATACAAATCAAAACTACGAGGAGATACCACTTCACATCCACTAAGATGACTATACGAAAAAATATGAAAAATAACAAGTGTTCGTGAGGATGTGGAGGAACTGGCACACTTGTGCCTTTTTGGTGGGAATGGAAAATGGTGCAGCCACTATGGAAGACAGTTGGGCAGTTCCTCAACAAGTTAACACAGAATTGTCATCTGACTCAACAATTCCGCTCCCAGGCATAGACCCAAAAGAACTGAAAGCAGATGTTCAAATAAAAACCTGTACACCAGTGTTCACAGCAGCAGCATTCACAAAAGCCAAAACGGAAAACAACACAAATGTCCATCAACTGGAAAAAGGACAAACAAAATATGATGTATCCATACAAAGGAATATTATTTGGCTATAAAAAGGAATGAAGTATCAATTCCTGCTACAACACAGACAAACTTTGAAAATCTGCTAAAAGAAGCCAGTCACAAAAGACCACATATTATATTATTCCATTTACGTAAAATATTCACAACAGACCAATTTATAGAGACAGAAAGTAGATTCGTGGTTGCTAGGGCTTCTTGGGGTCGGGGAAGGGTGACGGCAAAAGGGAATGGGGTTTGTTTGTGGTGATGATTGGTGATGGTGATTAGAAGGTCATCCATGACCTCCCCCATTACTCTGGTGAATGAAGACCATCTTTGCCTCATGTCCACTGGGTATGTTATGAATTTCTTCTCCTCACAGAGAATTTATAGTGTCTCATTGACCAACCAGCCAGACGTGATGCTAATCTGGGTTCCAAAAACAAGAAACACCACAACAGATACAGGAAATTGTCAGTGATGGAATCCGAAGGTCAGGCATGTAAGTTTCATGATAACATTTGTTCCACTTTGCTATATGTTTTTAATTATTTGTAACAAATTATTATAAAAGCAAAATTACAAGTAGATCGCTTGGGCATTCAACCCATAAAAACCAGGTTCACAACATTAGGAGAACACAGACGAGGACCTTGGGAGCTCCCACTCACAAAAAAACACATCCATGCCTGTTTCTGCTCCCCAGAGGTGTCCACAGGTGACACACCAGGTGACACGGCTGCCTGAAGGAAGGAGATGCAGGACTTCCCTGTCGTGGCACAGGACTGGGGACTGTGGAGACAGTCTCTACTTTAACACATTCAGCTCTCTGAGTTCAAAGCGAGTCAGAAAATGGGCAGAGCCACTGTTTTTATTACCTCCAAATGAATCTGGCAAAGGATGCTGGGGCTGACCAAGCAGGCGTTCAACCCGGTCACACACTCCAGGTAGCCCCGCGAGCAGGCTGACGAATTCTCTTCTTCTGCCAGGTGACAAAGGGCCGTGGTTACAGGTCCGGGCTCAGGGTCACGTATCTGAGGTTTGCATTCTGGCTCTGTGAATTATGAGCTTGGTGACCTTGGGCAACTTCCTTCATTTCTCTAAGCCTTAGGTGCATCATCCATAAATGAGTAGCTGCCTCCTGGGGCTACTGGGAAGAATAAATTCAATCGGTGGTTCTGAATCAGAGTGATTTTGTCACCCAAGAGACTTTTGGAAATATCTGGAGACATAGTAGGGGGTGCTACTAACCACTATCCATCCAGTGGGTAGAGGCCAGGAATGCTGCTAAACATCCCTGAGGCACAAACCAGCCCCCATGACAGAGTTATCCAGCCTAAACGCCAAAGCACTTGAGTTGAGAAAACCTGATAGAGGTGGTGCAGGTAACAGAACCAGCATAAAGCCTGTCACAGTGTGCACTCTCAGGGTAGGGCCATCATGGCTGTCCTCATCATCACCATCATCATCATCATTACTATCACCATCACTGTCATCTCTGTCACCATCATCGCCATCATCGTCACCAATACCACTATCATCACCCTCACCATCATCACCATCATCACCATCACTGTCACCAACATCATCATATTCACCACCATCAGCACTATCACCATCATCATCATCACTGTCATCATCACCATCAAATTCACCATCATCACCATCAGTCATCATCACCATCACCACCATCAGACATTATTATCATCACCATCCACATCATCACCACCATCAGTGTCATCATCACCAACACCATCATCGCTATCACCATCAGTGCCACCATCATCATCATATTCACCTCCACCAGTCATCATCATTACTATCACCATCACTGTCATCTCTGTCACCATCGCCATCATCATCACCAATACCACTATCATCACCCTCATCATCACCATCATCACTATCATCACCATCACTGTCACCATCATCATCATATTCACCTCCATCAGTCATCATCACCATCACCATCAGACATTGTCATCATCACTGTCATCACCATCATCATTACCATCATCATCACCAACACCACTATCATCACCCTCATCATCATCACCGTCATTGTCAATCACCATCACAGTCATCACTATCATCACCATCACTATCACCATCATCATATTCACCACCATCAGGCATTGTCACCATCAATCGTCACTACCCTCACCATCATCCTCTTCTGTATTGTGGGAAATGCCCAGAGGGGCTCACATCTGGGCAGGAGGCTGGGCAGGAGGCCTGATGAATAGAAAGTGTATCTACTGGGAAGAGGAATCAGCATGAGGAGAAAGGCCACGTGGCCTTGCTGAGAGAGGCAGGAGGCCTTTGGTGAGGCCATATCAAAAACCATCCTCGTCTGTAGTCCCAGCATTTTGGGAGGCCAAGGGGGGAGGATCCATTGAGCCCAAGAGTTTGAAACAAGCCTGGGCAACATGGTGAAACCTTGTCTTTGAAAAAAAAAAAAACACGCACACAAAGAAAAAATTAGCTGGGCTCAGTGCCATGCACCTGTAATCCCAGCTACTTGGGAGGTTGAGGTAGGAGGGTCACCTGAGCCTGGGGAGGTTAAGGCTGCAGAGAGCCGTGATCATACCACTGCACTCCAGGTTGGGCAACAGAGTGAGTCTCTGTCTCAAAGGCAAACAAACAAGCACAACACCCTAAATCCCATCCGCAAAGGTGCCAGTAGCTGGCAAGTCTACAGCCCCTGCTGTGAGGACTCCGTCTGCCTGGTCACTTTCCCACCTCTCTAACTACTCATTGCCATTAGCAGGAACTTCCTCGAACAAACCCACCAGGGGTTTGTGCTCAGAGAAGCTGGAAGGGGGGTCGCTGGGGTTTCTACACCTGTGTAGCCAGGCTTGGGGAAACAGAAACAGCCACCCAGGACTGGCTACAGAACTGAGTCCTGGGTCAAGTGAGAGGAGGCCAGGAGCAGTGCCCTGAGGCTGAGAAGTAGGTGCCTGCTGGGGCATGCGTGCTCCCCATCTCCGTGCACACCCTGCTGGGGCATGCATGCTCCCCATCTGCGTGCACACCCTGCTGGGGCATGCATGCTCCCCGTCTGCACACACACCCTGCTGGGGCATGCGTGCTCCCCGTCTACACACACACACACCGACTTTGCACTGTAAGGACAGATGGGATGCTAGTGGGCTCTGAGTCTCAAAGGCCAGGACATAAGGGAAACACAAAATGTCACATGGGGGAGGTGAAAGGTTTGTCTGTCAATGACCAATTAGGAGAACCACCATTGAGGGCTTACCATTTGCCAGGCTTAGTGCCAAGTGCTTTATGGAATCATCTCCTTTATCTTTCGCAGTAACCCTGTGAGGCAGGTTTTAACACCCCCATTGTACAGGTGAGCAAACTGAGGCTCAGAGAGGTGAATGACAGCTGGTAAGTGACAAAGGTCCAGGATTTGAACTCCAAGCATAAGCTCTTAACCACAAGCATAGTCCAACTTCTCACACTTCATGGTACTCTGTGCTGGACAGAAGGATGTGTGTTTGGGGCCTTTCCCCATCGCAGTTGTATTAGTCCGTTTTCATGCTGCTGCTAAGGCCTACCCGAGACTGGGCAATTTACCAAAGAAAGAGTTTAATGGACTTACAGTTCCACGTGGCTGCGGAAGCCTCACAACCACGGTGGAAGACAAGAAGGAGCAAGTCACATCTTACATGGATGGTGGCAGGAAAAGAGGGAGCTCACACAGGGAAATTCCCCCCTATAGAACCATCGGCTCTCGTGAGACTTACTCACTATCACGAGAACAGCACGGGAACGACCTGCCTCCGTGATTCAGTGACCTCCCACCGGGTCCCTCCCACAACAGGTGGGAATGCAAGATGAGATTTGGGTGGGGACACAGCCACACCATTTCATAGCCATCCCGTGTACACACATAATCTTTTTTCCTTCTCCTTTCAGGTAAGTCAGAGACAACAGAGAAGATTCTAAATAGAAAAACACTATTTTGTCAAAAATAAGAAAACAAACAACAGACACTTCACTGAAGATATACACATGGCAAACAAGCCAATGAAAAGATGCCTAACATGATATATAATTAGAGAATTGCAAATTAAAACAAGATACTACGACACACCTATTAGAACAGCCCAGATTCGAAACACTGACATCACCAAATGCTGGTGACACTCACATCACCAAATGCTGGTAAGGATGTGTAGCAACAGGAACCCTCATAACACTGCAAAACGGCACAGCCAACCCGGGCAGCACAGTGGGACTCCGTATCTATGAAAAATAAAAACATGTTTAGCCAGGTGTGAGGGCACATGCCCACAGTCCCAGCTCCTTGGGAGGCTGAGATGGGAGGATGGCTTGAGCCCCAGAGCTCGAGGCAGCAGGGAGGAGTGACAGCACAACCACACTCAGCTCCAGCCTGGGTGACAGAGCAAGACTCTGCTCCAAAAAACAAAAACCAGTACAGCCACTTAGGAAGGTATTTTGTTACAAAGTTGACTATACTCTTACCGAAGAATCCAGCAAGCACATTCCTTGATATATGCAAATGAACTGACCATTTATGCAAATGAACTGAAGAGTTATCTCTGTTCAAGAACCGGCACCCTCATGTTGACTAAATATTTATTCATAGTTGCAAAAACTTGGAAGCAACCAAGATGTCCATCAAGTGAATAAACAAAATATGGTACCATATATTCATACGATGAAACATTATTCAGCGATTTGAAAAAATGAGCTAGTAGGATTGGGCAGGATGGCTCGTGCCTGTAATCCCAGCATTTTAGGAGGCCGAGGTGGAAGGATTACTTGAGGCTAGGAATTCAAGACCAGCCTCGGCATAATAGCGAAATCCCGTCTCTACAAAAAAAAAAAAAAACATTAATTTAATTAATTAAAAGAAAAATGGGCCAGGCGCGGTGGCTCACGCCTGTAATCTCAGCACTTTGGGAGGCTGAGACGGGCGGATCACAAGGTCAGGAGATTGAGACCATCCTGGCTAACATGGTGAAAGCCCGTCTCTACTAAAAAATACAAAAAACTAGCCGGGAGAGGTGGCGGACGCCTGTAGTCCCAGCTACTGGGGAGGCTGAGGCAGGAGAATGGTGTAAACCCAGGAGGCAGAGCGTGCAGATCTCACTCACAGGCAGAGTGAGCTGTGATCCGGCCACTGCACTCCAGCCTGGGCGACAGAGCGAGACTCCGTCTAAAAAAAAAAGGAAAAGAAAAATGAGGCTACTCTGGGCAGACTGTCTATAGGGTAACACTTCTCTGCAAGGAGTTGTTAAAAAAAAAAAAAAAAAAAGAGCTGGCAAGCCACAGACAGACATGGAGGAATCTTAAATGCGTACTGCTAAGAGAAGGAAACCAGTCTGAAAGGGCTACTTAGGGCACTGTTCCAACTACGTCTATTACATTCTGAAAAAAGCCAAACTATGGAGACAACAGAAAGACCAGGGATTTGGGGTGGAAAAGGAAGAAAGAGGAAATGGATTGCAGGAGATTTTGAAAGCAGTGAAGTTATTATTCTCTACACATGTCTTTACACATTTTTTGAAGCCCATAGAACCTACACCTCCAAGATAGAACCCTAAGTGTACACTATACATCTTGGTTAATAATAACGTATCAGTATTACCACGTTTATTGTAACAAATGTACCACACTAAAGCAAGATGTTAATCATGGGAAATTGAAAGAGGTAAAAGCTGAGATGGGAACTCTGTACTTCTTGTTCAATTTTTTTCTGTAATCCTAACACTGTTCAAAAAAACAAAAAAGTGCTACCAAATGCAATGAAAAAATTTAAAATTTTCTTCTTCATAGAGAAAAAAAATACCACACCCATCGTCATCCATGGGGAAGAATCTTGCCATGCCACTAATATTACCTTTGGGTGTCACACCGTCCCCAACGCTTTTGTGTGGATTAACCACAGGAGCTCGTCATCCCTGTTTTTGCCAAAGGAGGAAGGTACGTACTGTCCACGCCTGTGTTCTATACCCACCACGCAGCCCTCCCTTGGGAGTGCAGAACACTGAAAGGTCGACAAATACTGGGCCCCAATTCTTATTCTTCATCACAGGCACCACAGTTGGAATCTGTGTTTATTTCTTTGTTGACGTGTCAGTCTCTGGAAGGTGCACGGGGAGAAGGGTCACCTCCATTGTGCTGCCTCCGAAGAGCCAGTGCGTACTGCACGGTGCTGCACGGTGCACGAGACGAATCCCGAACGACGCGGACAGTGGCTCCAATAAATGCTGGGGCCACGCAAAGAACACTGGGAGCCAAGAGAAGGCGCAGGGAAGATCTTGCTCTGTGGCTGTCCCGGAGGGCTTCAAAGAGAAGAATGTGGTGCAGGGTTCAGAGGGAAAAGGAGCGACTTGGCAGGCAGAAGGCGGCATTCCAGGGAGAGAACTGTCCTCCCAGAAGTGCCAGAAAGGAAGAGGAAACTCACTCAGGGAAGTAGGGTAGCTGGGCAGGAGGGAAACTGGTCTGGGCAGGTGAGTGACTGCCCTGAGGTCACAGCTCGCTGGCACCATCTTGGGCAGAGCTGGGAATGCCGAAGCCGTAGAAATAGCCAAGTGCACCTCGAGCTTTCACTGAAGTCAAGCTGAAAACTGAGGAAAGTGAACAGACCCTCCCCTTCCCCATGTCACCCACATCTCCCAACATCCAGGGACCAGGAGCGTGCCCAGAAATCACCAGCCCAAACTCAAAACGGCTTTAAGGTGAAATTCACATTCTAACCCACCATATATTGATGATTTTTTAAATTAAAATGACTGGGCACAGTGGACCACGCCTGTAATCCCAACACTTTAGGAGGCCAAAGTGGGAGGACTGCTTGAGGCCAGGAGTTCGAGACCAACCTGGGCAATGCAGCAAGCCCCCATCTGTATAAAAAAAAACTTTTTAATAGAAATAAATGTTAAAAATGTACTAATTAATTAATTCAATTTGATGAGAATAATGCTTCTTCTCCACCCTAAGAGATATTCCTTCCAAAAATGTCTTTCAGTAAAATCGAGTTCAGGATTCTGCAACTCTGGTTTTATGTAGTAACAGCAGCAGTAGCTGACATTCCTATAACACCTTACCTATATCATCACTCACAATCTCCACTGCAATCCCAGCGAGTGCCATCAGCACCCCGATACTACAGATGTGCCCAGCACACTGCAGGGACAGCCCACACCCACACACAGGAGCACAGAGGCCAATTAGCTTCCACCAAGTTAAACAGTGTGTCCACAGTCTCACTACTGCAGACACGGCCTTCTTTTCAGAGGCGTAAGTTTGCAATTGGACTCTACAGCTCACCAGTGGTTTACTTTGGGGCTTGTTACACGTCCCTCCACTCCATTTCTTCCTCTGTATGACAGAGGTAATAAATAATGCATTTCTCAACAGGTTTTGTCCATAGTGAATTGTGGTAACCGAGTAAAAGTTCCAGGCTAGGCGCGGTGGCTCACGCCTGTAATCCCAGCACTTCAGGAGGCTGAGGCGGGCGGATCACGAGACTGAGACCAGCCTGGCCAACATAATGAAACCCCATCTCTACTAAAAATACAAAAATTATCCAGGCGTGGTGGCTCACGCCTGTAATCCCAGCACTTTGGGGGGACCGAGGCAGGCAGATCATGAGGTCAAGAGATCGAGACCGTCCTGGCCAACATGGTGAAACCCCATTCTACTAAAAATACAAAAATTAGCCAGGCGTGGTGGTGCGTGCCTGTAATCCCAGCTACTGAGGAGGCTGAGGCAGGGGAATCACTTAAACCCAGGAGGCGGAGGTTGCAGTGAGCTGAGTTCACGCCACTGCACTCCAGCCTGGCAACACAGCGAGACCCCATCTCAAAAAAAAAAAAAAAAAAAAATAGCTCCAAACACAGTATCTGGTATGTAGCAGGCCCTCACAAAACAAAACAAACCTGTTTTTTAAACCAAGCTGGTCCCTGCATGCTGGTGAACTTCTCCACACTGAAAGGATGAAATGGGAGTGTAAAACAACTGCAGACCCTGATGATGAATGAAATCTTGGCCTGGGGCCATCAGCCAAGGTCATCTGGGCCAAACCACAGGGCAGGAAACAGCAGGTTTCCTCCTCCCGCATGAACTCTGGCCCAGAGAGGAGCTTCCTTCAGCTGACCGCACCCACTTCCCCCAGAACATTCCAGAACATTCCAGAACACTCCGTGCTAGGCCAGGAGACTCCAGGAAGAGGTCACTGAGTAGCTCTTACCATCTCCTCCCAGCCCAGCCAGAAGATGCCCCTCCCTTCCAGGACTCCATGCACAACTTCTGACCTGTCCATCAGCCACGGCCTCCCCACAGAGGGCCAGGGCTCAGCTCGTCCACCTCTGACCCGCCTCTCTCCAGCGCCTCTAGGCTGCCCTCCAAGCCACTAACAGATGGCCTGGGTGGCTTGTCTTTGGCTATGGCCCTAGTCTGGCTTCTGAAACCCTCTCTACTTGGGTCCCTGACTGGTGATCTGCCTTCAGTCCTGGTAAAACGAGACTCTTCAAGGACGGTCAAGAAACACTCCCTCCTCAAGCACCCTCAACGGCTCCCACTGCCTCCTGAAAAGTTCAGAGGCCACACCCTGAGACTGACGGTCCTCCACCATACAGTCCCACGCTACCCTCTCTTCCCTGCAGGACTCGCCTGCTGCAGCCAAAATAGATCACACCAAGAATCGTGCCCACATTTCAGGACCTGTAAGTACAGACTCACCCTCCATCTCCACCTAGCTGGGTTCCACTCCTCCCGCACCCCACCTGTCTCTTCCATGAGCCTTTCTTTTTCTCATCTCTGAATTCCTCCAGCATGCAATTTCCAAAGCGCAGGCCTCCCCGTGCCACCTGCCGTCCCCGTGTGGCTCCCGTACTATTCTTTACTTAGTATTTCCCTTTAAATCAACCCACTCTTTTACTTGAACAAATTTATTTTCCAAGGAAACTTCATATCTCCACCATAAATAGAAAAACCATCCCATATGCCATAAATAGAAGGCAACTGAAAAAAAAACAAGTTATGCTCTAATACACATGAAAATAAATCAACAGGAAAACATTGAAATGCTTGTCTGTGTGCCTGACGAGGTAAATGTATATATAGGTTGTAAATGGAACAGCACCCCGAGGGGCAAGGGTCCTGGAACGGGCCCCTGCGTATGCGTTTGGGGAGTGCTGAGTCCTGACAGTTGCTCCTGACCAAGTCCGCTGGCCACGCGGCCTTCTAAAGTCTTCAAAAATCCCCTCCTGCTCTAAGACACGTGGCCTCGGCACTTTATTTTTTTGCTTTCTTTGGGGCCCTTGGGTTTTTTGGCCCCATCTCACAGTTATCTGGGGACTTGTCACCAAAGGTGAGTATCCCAGAGGAGGGAGCACAGAGCCTGCAGCCCCTGGGCCGGTCCTGCCCACAGCATAACACGCAACACAAGCAGCAAGTTCTGGTCTGCTCAGCTGCGTGGCCCCCATTCTCTGCCTGACCCCAGGCCCGTCTGCTGCTAGCACACAACCCCGCTGCCCCGCACCCCCAAATCCATCTCTGTCCACTGGGGTGTTTCAAAGGACCACACAGAAAGAGCACTGGAGGTACCAGCGGGGCACGAGGCCTGTTCTCCAGCCCCAGCTGCCTCTTGAGGACCTGGGGCAGCCTGGAAAAGCGAGTTTCCAGTCAACGATTAACCAGACGCTCTCCCAGCCTTTTCCCCGGAAAAGCCTTTTCCCCGGAAGTTAGCCAAGTTCTGGGAGAACCCCTGCATGAACTGGGCCCCGACTCCAGGAAAACGGAGGCGTCTTCCAATGTTTCAATGCTCCAGAGGGAGCCATGAGACCCAGACACCTACCGGAACGGAGGGGCTTCACCCAGACAAGGCCCCGCACAGGGAGGAGGCGGCCGCTCTCCCTCCCACCACCGCTGTCAGGGGAGACCCACGGCGTACCGATGAGGAGCTGAATCACTGGGACTTAAGTCAATAAGTGGCAGCCACCAGGCAGGCCCAGCTGGAGCCAAACCAAGGCCTGGATTCTCCTCGTGGACGCAAGCCAGGCAAGGCCCCACCACGTCCCCCGGTCACGCCGTCCAAAACTGAGCAGACTTGGGACGCTTCCTCTTAGAGGGCAGCCCTCTGCGTTGTTCGTCTGGCCACTTTTACACATTTCAAGCATTTTTTTTTTTTTTTTTGGTTAGAAAGGGCACGTTTTCTGAAAAGGCATCCAATATAGT
The DNA here is from genome assembly GCF_002776525.5 of Piliocolobus tephrosceles. Taxonomy (NCBI): domain Eukaryota; kingdom Metazoa; phylum Chordata; class Mammalia; order Primates; family Cercopithecidae; genus Piliocolobus; species Piliocolobus tephrosceles. Next base: position 210,231 of record NC_045449.1, read on the forward strand.
CCTTACAGCAGTGGGGGTGGGGCCAGGGCGTCAGCATCCCATCGCTTCCCGAAGCCCCGGCTGCCTGGACCGGGCCCCTGCTGGGGGCGGCTCTTCAGGACGAAGGCAAACTGAAGCACAGATAACCTGACAGACGTGCAAACGGAACAGCTTCCCGGAGGTGCCTCCAGGAGGACAAGGGTAATGAAATGAACCCTGGCACAGCGAGGGAGCGTTTATAGCCTGACGTCCTTCTGCAGAGAGGAGGAGGATGACAAGGATCTCTTTGCTGACCTTTTCATGGTGCAAACAAGCTACTGATGGAAAAAAGAAAATGTTCTGATGCTTTAAAAAAAAAAACAAAACATCATCAGCAACATATCCCCATGGGAGCAGCAGCAGGTGCTGCCGAGAGAGAGACAGACAGATGGATATAATCGCCAAGAGGCTCTCAACCTGGGTTCCAAGGAGCCAGGGGTGCCGGGTACTTCTTCAGGACTGTGCAGGTAGAAGCAGGGGGCTGGGAACAAGGCGGGTTATTACAGCTCAATCCAGAGCAACTCAGCTTTTTCTTCTTCATCTATCAGGCTTCCAGGTAAGATTTCATTTGAAGAAAAAATGCTGCAGTAAAAACGTTGAGAAGTGCTGATATGTGCTTCTGGTTATATGAAAGGGTGGAAGGAGGCCAGTGCGGTGGCTCATGCCTGTAACCCCAGCTACTCAGGAGGCCGAGGCGGGTGGATCACCTGAGGTCAGGAGTTCGAGACCAGCCTGGCCAACATGGTGAAACCCCGTCTCTACTAAAAATACAAAAATTAGCCGGGGGTGGTGGCAATGGTGTAGCCCCAGCCATTCAGGAGGCTGAGGTGGGAGGGGGCCTTGAGCCCAGGAGTTTGAGGCTGCTGTAAGCCATGATCTAGCCACCGTACTCCAGCCTAGGTGACAGAGTGAGACCTTGTCTTAAAATTTAAAAAACAAAATAAAATTCACAGGGAGGCCAGGCACAATGGCTCACGCCTGTAACCCTAGCACCTTGGGAGGCTGAGGCTTAGCCAGGCATGGTCGTGGGCGCCTGTCGTCCCAGCTACTCAGGAGGCTGAAGCAGGAGAATCGCTTGAACCCAGGAAGTGGAGCTTGCCGTGAGCCAAGATCGTGCCATTGCACTCCAGCCTGGACGACACAGAGAGAGACTCCGTATCAAAAAAAAAGAAAAGAAAAGAAAAGAAAAGAAAGAAAGGGTGGAATGTGCTAGCAGCCGTCTCTGAGTGAGCGGGACCACACACCCCCCAAGGCGTGTAGGCAATCAGCTGGTCTTCGTCCTGCACGTGTGCCATGTGTGCAGCAGAGACGCCTCCTTTGCCAGCACCCAGCCTGGCCACTCTGCTCTTCCCCTGGCAGGACCACAGGCCAGGAGGACCAAGTTCAGAAACGCAAGTGACACCAAATCAAGCAGATGCTTGAGCCAAGTCAAGCTTCTGGAAAAGAGACTTGAACCCAGCAGGGACAGGGGCTCGATGCAGGCGTCAGGGCCAGACGTGCGGATCCAGAGACCAGAGGCCAGAGAGACGGGAGGACTGTGTCGGCGACCGGAGCTGATCTCGGTCGGTCCCTGGGGTAGGCATGGCCGCGAGAGGCTGGTTTCCACGTATGCCAGAGGTTGCTTCACGGAAAGGCCAGCTCCGCATGAAGGTCCAGGGGCACCAGTCACGAAGGTGCGAAGAGGCCTGAGCATTTGTCGTCTGCACAGCTGAGAACGGCAGAACGCGGCCACACTGCTGTGCGGACGGCACCTTCACAACTTTACACCCCTCACACTGAGCTCCGGGGTCCAGACAGCTGTGCACCTGCCGCCTTTACCAAAGCCAAGGCCGGGGCCCCGGCTGCTGTTCTGCAATGGGCATGTATTTTGTCTACCCAGCATTCCTTTCCTTTCTTTGAGAATAACTCTTCAGGTCCAAGTAGTCATGCCCAGTCCTCCCGGGCAAGAGAAAAGGCCCCTCCTTCCTCCTCTTCCTGGGTGAATGTGATAAGGATGACCAGTTAGCATAGCCCCACCCCCCCAGGCAGGGTAATTGGCTCAGGGCTGGGCATGTGACCCAGACCCAGCCACACAGAGTCCTCCTGGGGTCTTGCCAGAGTTCCTGCGAAATAAACCCACTGTCTGGGACAGGAAGCACAGCACTGGCTTGAGATGGCTGGTAGCCCCCTGGCTCCGCCTAGAAACAGCACACCACACATACTAACCGGTGCGCCCGACGTCCTCACGGGAGACCACACACCACACATACTAACCGGTGCGCCCGATGTCCTCACGGGAGACCACACACCACACATACTAACAGGTGCCCGACGTCCTCACAGGAGACCACACACCACACATACTAACCGGTGTGCCCAACGTCCTCACGGGAGACCACACACCACACATACTAACATGTGCCCGACATCCTCACAGGAGACCACACACCACACATGCTAACATGTGCCCGACGTCCTCACGGGAGACCACACACCACACATATTAACACGTGCCCGACGTCTTCATGGGCACAGCATGAGCCCTGATGTGAGCTTTCTGCTCCTGCTCCTGCCCCTTCAGAGGCCTGTGCCAGTGGCAGTTGGGCCCAGAGACACAGGCCAGCACTGCCCCCCTTCCAGGCACCAGTGTTCGTGCGGATGCAGCCACACGGCCGAAGGGAATCTCACCACGGGGGTTCCTGCCACGGCCCCTGGACGGCACAGCAGCCTCTCCTGTCTGTCACCACATGTGACCTGCTCCTTTAGTCTTCACCCGCTCATCCACGTCTGCAGGGACATCTAACTCTGTCCCAGGGTATCCCAGACCCTGGCTTGCACCCCAGGCTCTCCATTCAGGCTCCATCGTCCACGTCGGACCATCTCAGATTTGCTGGTGTTTCGGACTAGCGCAGCCAGAAAGAACACGGGAAGCCTCACGTCTGACAGGAGAACCTTCAGGGCTAACCCGAGGGCGGTGTGTGCATCCTTAGCACCTGCCCATCCGGCACCATCCTCTGACCCAGGGACTGCGAGCAACAGGGCCCTGTGGCCATGACATGTCCTCACCCTCCAGGTAAAATCTCGCCAGTTGAGTCTGCACATGAAAGTAGGTGCTGAATTGCCTAATAAATCCACATGTAAGAAGTGCAAGAAGGAGCCAAAAAGGGCTAAGCTGAATGACTCGTATATGAAATAATGTGATAACTAATATAAATAGGAAATGTAAAGTCCTCAGCTGAGTGACAGAAAACATCTTAAAAAGCTCAAGAGAAATGAAGAAAATAAGCCTATCACTGCAAAATCAGAGCGTTAAAAGAAGGTGTGCTCAAGATAACATGCTACAGATGTGATCGATGCATATTTTAACATTAGTAATGTGTGGGGAATGGTGTTCCTGCACAACTGGCTGCATGAAGCCTTTCTGGATGGCTGGGCCAGGCCAGTGGGAAGGCAGCTGGCATAGCTGGAGCTGGGGTGGGGTCCTGGGGCCAGGGCCTGCCAGGGGGCAGTCCCCAAGCACCAACAGGCGTGGGAGAGGCAGGATATAAACCGAGCTGGGGAGTAAAGGCTGTGCATTCTCGCGGGGTATGGCCTCCACCACCCCCGGGCCACACTCGGGCCTGCCCAGTTCCCCCAGCTCTTCTTTCTCCTGCCCTGCCTACCTGGGCAGGTATGGAGGAATGGAGCGCCTCTCACCCTGCGCTCCATTCATCTCTGCTTCTCCCCATCCTGCCCAGCTGGTCTGCTGTGCAGAGCTTCTGCGGCCACCTCAGATCCACCCTTCCCGGGTGGCTACTCCTCCCCTCCGCCGCCCTGGGGGCACCTCAAGCAAAATCTGGTTCTTCTCCCCTCCAGGTCTACCTCTGCCTTTGTTCCTGCTATCCCCAGGGCCCCAGGTACCCCTCCCTCCACCTCATCCCTCTGGACCCAGCAAATATCCTCCACCGGGAGGCCTTTCTTGGCCTCCCCATCCTCCTGGAAGGAGCCTCTCCCACTCCAAACTCCCATAACTAGTTGCCTGTCCCTTTCCTTCATACTGAGCTTATGCTGTGTTCGTTTATGTGCTTATCTTCTCCCGGACTCATCTCTGTATCCTTTTTATTCATTCATTCATTCCACAAATACTAATTGAGCGCCTCCTATGTGCTAGATCCCACACTAGGACTGGGGATGCAATGATGAGCAAGACAGACACTGTCCCTGCCGTCCTGGAACTCCCATCTCGGAGAGAAAAAAAAACACCAAGCAAATAAACACCAGTAAACACGTCAGGACAAGCGGCCATATAGGCTGGGATAGAAAGGTGGAGGTGATGGAGAGGCGAGCCTCAGTGCAGACGGAGGAGGTGGGGGAGGAGATTCTGAGAAAGCGACATTCAGCTGGGGCCAGAGGGGTGAGCAGAGTGAGTCGGGCAGCTCTCCAGGCACATAATTGGTGTTTGCTAAACATGTATGGAACAAATGAGTGGCTAACAAGCCAGAAATCCCGAGCGTGTGCCCCGTGTCGCTCCAGACACAACTTCCCCACCCCGTCACCCTGATGGATCACTCCGACTGGCAACCAGAGGCATTTCCAGCCCTCACGCCTCCTACGGGCCCACCCGTGTCACCCATGCAGAGGCGCTCACCAGGACTTGAGAGGATCTCCGCTCAGAACCCCTCACGGCCTCCCTGACATCACCAGCAGCCCTGGGGCTGCAGAGCAAGCGGGTTTTGTCTCCCTGCAGACTCCACCCCCCGAGCACCAGGCACAGAAGCCCAGCGAGGCCGCCTCTGCGCCCGGGGGGACCAGCCCTGATGGATTGGTGGTGTCCGCCAGGGGACGGCAGAAGACACAGAGGCACATTTGCCACGTATTTTCCTTGTCACCCAGGGCCCCACAAATGACCACTCAGGCAAGAAATCTCCTTCAGGTCTAACTGCCTGGACGAGCATTCGCATCTGCCACCCTTTCCTCAGGGGCCATGTGAACCAGGTCACTGATTTTTTTTTTTTCCTGCCTCGACTGCTCATTAGCTCAGAGCTAAATGTGTGGCTCAAATACAGTGAAGTGTATACGGCTCAATGGCCCAAATAGGGGGTCTCACGCTCCCCAGGCTTCAACCTTCTAGATAAGCTACATCTATGTCTTTCCTGATCTTATTTTTATGATTTCTATTTAGCTACATGTACATAAACATACACACATATATGTATAGACATAAACATAACACATATATCAACATAAAATATCTACACATAGGTCCGGTATGTAATACCTACTTTACCTTTTGTCTATGAATGTATCTTTTTTAAGAAAATAGAGACAGGGTCTCACTATGCTGCCCAGGCTTGGCTCAAACTCCTGGACTCAAGCGATCCACCTGCCCGGGCCTCCTCAAGCACTGGGATTACAGGCACGAGCCACCGTGCCCAGCCATTAACATGTCTTTTTATATTTATTTCTTAAGTTTCTTCTCCCTTTTTTTATTCTTTCAGCGACAGGGTCTCACTATGTTGCCTACACTGGTCTTGAACTCCTGGGCTCAGGCAATCCTCTTGCCTCAGCTTCCCAGAGTGCTGGGATTACAGGCATGGGCCACCACACCCAGCCTTTATATTTTTTATATGCATAAACTATAGAGAGAGTTATAAATATAATCTTGTAAGCAACCTCGATCCATTTATGGAACAAGACAGAGGAATAAATGAATAGACGGATAGATGACAGACAGGAAATACCAGGGAAGAATAAGACAGCCTCTGCTGAGAGAATTCAGAATATAGTTAGCTGCACTCTGTCGTGAACAGAGTACGGAATTAGAGATCAGAAGCCAGACTCTCAGTCCCAGCTCGGACCAGTGACGTGACTGTGAAGGGAAACGAGTTAAACGCACACAAGTCCTTACCCCGGCCAGTCTGAGGCTTTATCAGCTCTTACATGTCTATCGTCTCATCTGCGCTGCTCACTTCCCCCGGTGGTAACAGAAATTACACGGGAGGTTCCTGACTGTGCCGTCAACACCAGCTTCACGCACAACGCTGGCGTCATTATTAGTATCGGAGACCACGCTCCAGGCAGCCGGCGTTCGACCATAAATAATAAGACACCAAACCGCACGGCTTCCTACTAAACGCTGCAGGAATTCAAAGAGAAAGGAGCCCTCAGAACCCACATCTTCATTCAGAGCGACCTGCCCCTCTGATGTCTGAGAGCAGTGTCTGACTGAAGGACTTCGATCCCTTGCTTCTCCTAGCAAGACAGCAAGCCCCAGCCAAGATCAGTGGTGACCCCCAGGACTGGAAACGGCTGCCCTGGTATGGAGCAAAGGGCTGGGGCTCTGACAGCCCCCGGCGGTCCCCTGACCACACTGTCCTCTGCAGAAACGCCAGCACGGCACACATCATCCGGGGACTAGGTGAGACAGGACAGGCCAAGGGTGGAAACTGTGGGGCCCTGGGGCAGCTGACCCCTGCGTGTGCCTCCCGCATGACCTCACAGGCCCCACCCTGCGTGTGCCTCCCGCATGACCTCACAGGCCCCACCCCCGCATGTGCCTCCCGCGTGACCTCACAGACCTCACCCCCGCGTGTGCCTCCCGCGTGACCTCACAGACCTCACCCCTACGTGTGCCTCCCGAGTGACCTCCCAGGCCTCACCCCTGCGTGTGCCTCCCACATGACCTCACAGACCTCACCCCTGCGTGTGCCTCCCAAGTGACCTCACAGACCTCACCCCTACGTGTGCCTCTCGCGTGACCTCCCAGGCCTCACCCCTGCGTGTGCCTCCTCCCAGGCCTCACCCCTGCATGTGCCTCCCGCGTGACCTCACAGGCCTCACCCCCGCGTGTGCCTCCCGCGTGACCTCCCAGGCCTCACCCCCGCGTGTGCCTCCCGCGTGACCTCCCAGGCCTCACCCCTGCGTGTGCCTCCCGCGTGACCTCACAGGCCTGACCCCTGCGTGTGCCTCCCGCGTGACCTCACAGGCCCGACCCCTGTGTGTGCCTCCCACATGACCTCACAGGCTCTCCTGTCCCCCATCACAGGCCCATGTACAGTCACCAGGATTTCCAGGCACCTGACTCCGCACCACTGGGCTTTAAATCGCAGGAGAAAATGAGCCAATGACAATAACAAGGATCCTTTTCAGCACGTTTGTCAAGCGGGCATGAACCGTCCTTTCTTTTCGGGGGGAAGTGACAGAATTCACAAAGGTAGTCAGATTAACTCTAAATTCTGGAACGTTCCCTGCCCAGCCAAGTGCTGAAAGTGAGGGCAAAAAAAAGGAGGAGTGATACACAGTTGAACGGCTGAGTTTGCAAATCAGTTCCAGTGACCAAATAGGGTCTTGTGTGGTTTATTCCTAGAGGTGGCCGGATCCCAGGCAGCAGGTTATCCGAAGAAAGTGGGAAGGGACTTTGAATACAGGCAACCTCGCCACATCAACGACGTCCCTGCCCCTCTCTGGCCTTCCTGTAGCTGTCCAGCCACCTTCAAGGGCGGGCTCTGGAAGCCCTGAGTTTACACTGCGGCCAGTCCCCTGGGGCCCAGCTGGCTCTTCCAGGGGAGTACCTAAGCCACACTGGCACATCAAGGTCCCTCCCTTAAGAATCTGGGAAACAAGGCTGGGCACGGTGGCTCACTCCTGTAATCACAACACTTTGGGAGGCCAAGGCAGGAGGATTGCTTGGAGGCCAGGAGTTCAAGACCAGCCTGGGCAACATAGTGAAACCCCATTTCTACAAAAAAATAAATGTAGGTCAGGTTTGGTGGCTCACACCTGCAATCCCAGTGCTTTGAGAGACTGAGGTGAGAGGATCGTTTGAGTCCAGGAGTTCAAGGCTGCAGCAAGCTATGATCATACCACTGCACTCCAGCCTGCACAACAGAGCGAGACTCTGTCTCTAAAAATTAAAAAACAAGATTAAACTGATTTTTAAAAAATAAGGCCAGGAGTAGTCACTCACACCTGTAACCCTAGCACTTTAGGAGGCTGAGCTAGGAGGATCCCTTGAGCTCAGGACTTCAAGACGAGCCTGGGCAACACAGTGAGACACAGTAGAGCCTTGTCTACTAAAAAAATTTTTTAAATAGCTGGGTGTGGTGGTGCACATCTGTAGCTCCGCTACTCTGGAGACTGAAGTAGGAGAATCACTTTAGCCTGGGAGGTCAAAGCTGCAAGGAGTCTCATAGATAGATAGAGAGGGAGATTCACTCATAGATAGATAGATAGATAGATAGATAGATAGATAGATAGATAGATAGAGTTTCACTCAGATTTTCACTCATAGAAAGAGTCTCAGATAGATAGATAGATAGATAGATAGATAGGTAGATAGATAGATAGATAGAAAGATAGATAGATAGATAGAGTTTCACTCAGATTTTCACTCATAGAAAGAGTCTCAGATAGGTATATAGATAGATAGATAGATAGATAGATAGATAGATAGATAGATAGATAGACAGATTGACAGATAAATTATATAGAGTTTCACTCAGAGATAGTTTCACTTATGGACAGAGTCTCACTCAGACAGATAGATACACAGATGATAGATACATCTGGATGTAGAATTCTTTAAAGAATTTTTAAAATTCTTTCAGCACTTTGGCTGTGCCACCCACTGCCTCCTGCCATCCAGCGCTTTGGATGAGAAGTCAGCTGTGCTATTAATCTCATGAGTGTTCCCTGCCTTATTGACGCTCACCCTTCCCTTCTGAGTTCAACTGTATCTTCCTCCCTGGCCTAGGCCAGGCCCTTCGATACCGGCACTCCGTTCCTCTGGAATTCCCCTTTGTGCTGATTATCACCGTTGTAATTCAACAATGAATGATGGACAGAGCTCTTTCCTGCATTTTCCCATCACTAGAATGTAAATTCCATAAGGAAGAACCAAGCCTGTCTTGTTCACTACTCTGTCCCCAGAAGCCACCCAATGCCTGGCACACTGTAAACTCTCAACAAATACTTACTGAGTGAATGAATGAAACTCATCCCAGAGTAGGCTACATGACGGGTCTCAGCTTCTCAGTCCCTGTAGTGGTGTAAACAGCCACACCACGCCAGAGCCTGCAAGTAGACAGTGTACGTCCCTGCCCTGTGTTGAGGTTGGCCGTGTGCCTTGTGTTAGCTAATGGGATGTCAGCGAACATGATGTGAGAAAAGGCTAAAATCATGTGTGCGTGATTGAGCTGGATCTCTTGTGCTCCTCCTGTCACCACAAGAAAGAACAGGCCTTGGGTGGTCTCTGTGCTCCTCCTGTCACCAGGAGACAGAACAGGCCTTGGGTGGTCTCTGTGCTCCTCCTGTCACCAGGAGACAGAACAGGCCTTGGGTGGTCTCTGTGTTCCTCCTGTCACCACGAGAAAGAACAGGCCTTGGGTGGTCTCTGTGCTCCTCCTGTCACCAGGAGAAAGAACAGGCCTTGGGTGGTCACTGGTCCAAGTGGGATTAGAGACACATGGAACAGATCTAAACCCAGCTTGCAGCTTGAAGCCAGCCAAGTCCTCCTGAGGGCAGCCTAGGTCAGCCAAACCTCACCCAACCCCCAGATACATGAGAGGGAAATAAATGCTCAGTGCCATATCCCAGTGGGTTTGGGGGCTGCTTGTTTCACCACGATATGGTGGCAATGGATGACTAAGACATCCATGTGAGTCTACATGCCCTTGTGAGTCTGAAGGCTGGGAGTGAGCACTGGGGAAGGTCTTCACGTGGCCCACAATTGGGTCCAGACTACTTCCACAGGCAGATCCACCGGCCTCCTCCGTACTTACAGAACAAACTTCCCAGAATCCCACAGTCCCACAGTTCATCTCTGGGGCCAGCAGCTCCTAGAGTGGCCCAGAGTGTGCTAAGCAGGGAGCACAGCGCAAGGCACACAGTAGGTACTTTGCTGAGTTAGGCTTTGTCCTTCTCCACCTTCCCCTCACCAGTTCCACCACTGGGCCTGAGTTCATCTGCACAAACACCTGCAGTTCTTCCTCCACTGTGGGGCTGAGGAGGGGGGCACGAGTGCACCCCCACCTGTCCCAGGAGCTGACCTTCTCACTGCCTCAATGACACCCCAGACTCAGGTGACGAGGTGAGGACAAGGGCGAGGGCAGGCAGAGCACGCCTGCTTACGTTATAACTCTGAGTCAGTGGAGGACCTAAAATCTTACTCATTCATTCAAAATTTATAACTGCCTGTTTCAAGGAGGGCTTGAGGCAGCTTGAGGGCTAAACGCAATAAAAAATAAACAACTTAAGGATCAAAGAGAACAGAGGCCACGCAGAGAGCAGGAAGAGAAGATGTCATCAGAAATCAGATGATTAAACTAAGCAACACGTCCGACTCCAGGCTTCCAGCAGCCACAGACACAAACATGGGGGCCAGGAACAAAATATCAAATCAACGGAAGCAGCAGCCCTGGAGGCCGAACGGGTCCAAAACGGCCAAACTGGGGAGTCCTCAATCCTAACAACAGTAATAACCACCATCCACAGTCAAGGGCCCTTCAGGCCGCTTTGCAAATGACTTCTCATTTAATCCTCACCAACGGTGTGGCAGACACTATTATTACTCCCACTTAATAGATGACAAAACTGAGGCTCACAAAGGCAAAGCAGCTTCCGAAGACGACAGCGTAAGGCAGGAGTGGTGCCAGGATGAACACCCAGCAAGTCTGAACCCAGAGCCTCCAAGCCCTTAACCTCCAAGCAATCGAGCTTCTGCTTGGCTTATGCTGGACCCCACATACTCCAGACGCTGAGCACAAGGTCTCTGGCTCTGGGTCAGCTACAGACAGACCCTTTTCCTTGCTGAGGCTCCATTCCCAACACTTCTAAATGGTCTCTTGTCCTGGACCAGGCGTGGTCCTATAATCCTAGCACTTTGGGAGGCCAAGGCAGGAGGAATGCTTGAGCCCAGGGGTTTGAGACCAGCCTGGGCAACATAGTGAGACTCTGTCTCTACAAAACATTAAAATTAGCTGAGGCCGGGCGCGGCGGCTCAAGCCTGTAATCCCAGCACTTTGGGAGACCGAGACGGGCGGATCACGAGGTCAAGAGATCAAGACCATCCTGGCTAACACGGTGAAACCCCGTCTCTACTAAAACATACAAAAAAAAATTAGCCAGGTATGGTAGTGGGCGCCTGTAGTCCCAGCTGCTCGGGAGGCTGAGTCAGGAGAATGGTGTAAACCCGGGAGGCGGAGCTTGCAGTGAGCTGACATCGTGCCACTGCACTCCAGCCTGGGCGACAGAGAGAGACTCTGTCTCAAAAAAAAAAAAATTAGCTGAGTGTGGTGGCACATGCCTGTGGTCCCTCCTACTTGGGAGGCTGAAGCAGGAGGATCGCTTGAGCCTGGGACGTTGAGGCTGTGATTATACCACCACACTCTAGCCTGCGCACCAAAGACAGACCCTCTCTCATAAAGAAAGTGGCCAACCAGAAGGCTGGGGCAGGAGAGTCGCTTGAGCCCGGGAGGTGGAGACTGTGGTGAGGTACGATTGCACCACTGCACTCCAGCCTGGGCATCAGAGCGAGAAGACCCTGTCTCCAAAAAAAAAAATCTCCTGTCTGGAAACTGCCCATCACTGTCCTTGCCTGTATGTCAGGACGCTGTTACCTCCCGGTCAGCCCCGTGCAAACAGCCTGGCTGAATATTCCAACCTGCCAACCTTCGGAGACGTGCCTTCCCGCCTGACCCCCCATTAAACTGACACTCGCGGCACGTTCCTCTTGCCATCCCAGCCCTTCCCGGAGCCTCTACTTCCAGCTCTTCCCAACTGCCTCCACTTGCTGAATATCCCCCACGCTGTCCTAGAGCCCAGCACGAACACTCTGAGAGTCCACGTCCACCTCTGCAGGCAGAGCCCACCACCGAGTATCCTAGGGTAAACCTCCCCCAAAGCAACGAAACCACAGTGCAAACCTTCACCCCTGACCGGGCCGCTGCTGAGCCCGGGCCCTGGACACCGGGTCTGTGCAAAGTGAGGTCACCCCACAGGTGAGTCCTGGCTGCCCCCTCCGCCTGTCCTTTCCACTCTGACCTTGGAGCGTGACCCTGACGGAAATTTTCAATTCCCTAAAGGAAATTTTGATTCCATAAAGGGCCTTTTTACTCCCAAGTTTCCCCTTCTGCTAAATTAGTTCCCAGTCCCTCTGTCAAGAGTGACTCCGTTCACCATCTGATGCTGAGACCTGAAGAGGGGTTTGTGGGGAGTCTGAGGCCAGCCCGGCCCACATGGTGCTTGTGTGCAGGATCAGAAGAGGTGCCCCTCGTCCAGGCACTTGTTTTCCACCTGGTTAGAAAGCACCGCAACAAACCAACAACGTTAATTCCATTCACTAGAAACTTACCAACAAACCACAGGAACGGCTCCTTCTACGCAGCGTCCTTGTGGGATGCTCCACCTGCCAAAATAAGTCTGGCAGACGCACCACATCCAGAACTACCTGCAGCTCTCGCCCAGCAGGACACTCAAAGCACCTACTCAGCAGTCTCCCTGTGACAGACCGCTGTGGTCTGAATGCTTGCGACCCCCGGAAACACCCATATTGAAACCCTAACACCCCAAGGTATTAGGAGGTGGGGCCTTTGGGAGGTGATTAGGTCTTACGGACAAGGTCCTCATAAATGGGATTCGTGTTCTTGTAAAAGGGGCTTTTCCACCCCTTAAGATCCAGGTGCCGTAAAACCCACAGGGAGGGACTCAAACCACTTTTGCAAAATTATGACTGAGACGGTGAAAGATCTAATCTAACCGACTCCGTCTTGCTCCTAACCTCCAAGCTGTCCTTGTTCTTTCCCGGGCGTAGGCTGAGCTAACTTTGGGAGAAACTTAGTTTATAGTTTAAACAAAGACAGTAACAGCCCTTAACCAAAGCAGACCTCCTTCTTCCCTGAGGACTAGACTCTGCCTTTGCAGGACTAACTTTAGCCACAAGATTAGAAATTACAGTTTAGGAGTCATGCAGCTGGAGGCTGCAAGATTCTGACCCTCCTAAATGGCTCCTAAGACCAGCACTTGAGACATTCTGCAGAACCTGCACCTGACGGATCAGCTGGCACTACCTAGATCAATAAAATGGCTCATCTGATCTTGAGGTTCCCACCCAGGAACTGAGCTCAACAAGACAGCTTTGACTCCCTGTGATTTCATCCCTGACCAGTCACCACTCCTGGCTCGCTGGCTTCCCCCACCCAGCACGTTATCCTTAAAAACTCTGATCCCTGAATGCTCAGGGAGACTGATTGGAATAATAACAAAACTCCAGTCTCCCACGAAAAAATGAATAAATAAAAGAGGCTTTTAAGGAAGCCTATTGGCCCCTCCTGCCGTGTGAGGACACAGAAAGAAAGCGCCATCTATGAACCAGGAAATGGGCCCTTGGCAGACACAGAATCTGCCCACACCTTGATCTGGAACTTCCCAGCTTCCAAAACATCAGAAATAGGTCAGGTGTGGTGGCTCAGGCCTGTCATTCCAGGACTTTGGGAAACCAAGGCGGGTGGATCACCTGAGGTCCGGAGTTTGAGATCAGCCTGTCCAACATGGTGAAGTCCCATCTCTAGTAAAATACAAAAAATTAGCCGGGTGTGGTGGTGGGCGCCTGTAATCCCAGCTGCTCGGGAGGCTGAGGCAGGAGAATCGCTTGAACCCAGGAGGTGGAGGTTGCAGTGAGCCGAAATCGCGCCATTGCACTCCAACCTGGGCGAGATCGCACCACTGCACTCCAGCCTGGGCGACAAGAGCAAATCTCCATCTCAAAAAAAAAAAAAAAAAGCCATAAATAAACAAAACCATGAGAAATAAATGTCTGTTGTTTATAAGCCACCCAGATGTTGTATTTTCATGGAGCAGTCTGAATGGGTTAAGAGACTTCATAGCAAAGAACCATGTCTTGTTTCTGCTCAGCTCACGTCAGAAGTATAAGGTCATAACAAGCCCAGATGCTGTGAGAAAGGTCTTGATGTCTAGGTGGGCATCACTAGAACCCTGAGAAGTGGCTTCGGCAAATGAGGAAAGCCCCCAGCAGGATTGGAAGTGGCAGGTTAAAAAGGTCACTCCAGGAATCATCTCTCTAAACAGGCAGTGGTGGCCGGGAAGGGAGGGACGAATGCTGGGAAAATACAGGCAGCTGAGTGCAACTTCGAGTCCCCGCCTGGACTCTGATTTTCACCGTTTGGGGTTAGAGATAATTTCACATTCATCTCTGACCTTTTTTTGGTGAACCTCGCCCATGCCACCTTCTCCTTCATCAAATACTTCCCCAGACCCTGACATTCACAAGGACATGGGCTGTGGCAATTCAGAGACCGGTTGAAATTGGGCCATTTCTCATCTCTGATCTGTGTGATTGGATGACATTAAAAAAAAGAAACCAGAAGAGAATTCATTTCCTTTTTTACTTTTAAATGAGGCCCCACTTGGAGCAGAACAGTAGGTGTTGAGCCTTCTTAAGCAAACAGTCCCCAAGGGATGGTGTAAAAAAACATTGGATCGAACCCTTGTTTTCCCATCATGGCAGCGACCGTCCCCCTCACCTAATCCCTCACACTCTACATCAAGGAGCAAGAGGAATGAACCTGGTTTCCAAAAATTAAGTCCGGAAAATAACATGCATTCCTCCATCTCGCCTTCTAAATTAAGCCAGTGTTCTCCAGGAACGTCCCACTGGGGACTGAAAGAAAATTGTTTCAAAACTGGGAACTAAATTTAAAGGGAGGAAGAAAAGAAAGTAACACTTTACAAGTCCCAAATGTTTGGAGCAGTTTGTTACAAACTTTAAAGTCAGATCTAAAGTGACCGCCAGTTTGAGAGTTCGCCTTGTCAGCCCAGGAATCCAACTGTACAAATGGGGTCACGTACAAACCAGGGACTGGTTAAAGGCCGTTATTTACACCCTGAGTTTTAGCAGCACAAGGGGGACAGTCCCCAAAAGTTTTGGTTCTCGTAGTTGGCTGGGGCCCTGTATCCATGGGGTTCTCCCATTCGAAGCAACAGAAATCAAGTCTGCATGACTTAAGCGGAAAGGAATGTACTGGCAGAACTCCTTGTAGCTCAGAACCCATCAGAAGGCTGAAGATCCTGACGGGGACTGCAACAGTCTAGGCCTTCAAGTCCCATCAGCCTTCACTACAGGAATAAGTGGCTCCAAAATCCTTTCTCCCCTTGCTTCACTCTGCCAAGTTTCAGATCCTAGAGCGCATAGCCCAGCAAAGCAGCCTGGCGTGGGCCACGGTCCCACCCCTTGAGCTGGGTGATGACTACATGGGGTGTGTCCACTTTGTAAAAATGCAGAATACTTCTGATGTGTGCCGTTTTCTGATAGATGCTATGCTTCCTTTTTTTTTTTTTTTTTTTTTTTTTTCCTTTTGAGACAGGGTTTTGCTCTGTCACCCAGGCTGAAGGACAGTGGTACAAGGCTCACTGCAGCCTTGACCTCCCACCTCAGCCTCCCGAGTAGCTGGGACTACATGCACACGCTACCACACCTGGCTAATTTTTCTATTTTTTTTAGAGATGGGTTTTTGCCATGTTGCCCAGGCTGGTCTCAAACTCCTGGGCTCAAGCACTCTGCCCACCTCAGCCTCCCAAAGTGCTGAGATTACAGGCGTGAGCCACCGCGCCAGACACTATGCTTCGATTTTTTAAGAAAAAACATTCACCTAGCCCATGACCGAGCAATTCTACACTTAAAAGAAGTAAAACAGGTAAGAGAAATAAAGTAAATGATGGGAATACAAACAAATGTCAACACGAATACTTATGGTCACTCCACTGATAACAGCCAGAAATGAACACAGCCCGGGGGGGTCCATCACCAGGTGAACAGAGAAGCAAGTTAGACATATTCATACCGAATACTACTGACCAATGAAAAGCAACCACCGACCCAAACAACAACCGGGGTGAATCTCAACAACGTGACGCCAAATGACAGCGACAGACGCCCTTCACAAAAGAACACGTTGTACGATCCGATTTACGTGAAGTTCCAGTACAGGAAAAATTAACCCACGGTGGCCAGGTGTGGTGGCTCATGCCTGGAATCCCAGCACTGTGGGAGGCTGAGGCTGGCAGATCACCTGAGGTCAGAAGCTCGAGACCAGCCTGGCCAACATGGTGAAATCCTCTCTCTACCAAAAATACAAAAATTAGCTGGGTGTGGTGGTGGGCGCCTGTAATCCCAGCTACTTGGGAGGCTGAGGCAGGAAAATCACTTGAACCTGGGAGGCGGAGGTTGTAGTGAGCCAAGATGGCGCCACTGAACTCCAGCCTGGGCAACAAGAGTGAAGCTCTGTCTAAAACAAAAATTAACCTCTGGTTAAAAAAAAAAAAAAAACTCCAAAGAGTGGCTGACTGTGGGGGGAGTGGGACAGGCATTGATGGGGATGGGGTGTGAGAGAATGCTCTGGGACCGTGGTCATGTTCTCTATTGTGATAGGAGCCTGGGTTGCACAAGCCTGCGGGTTTATCTGAGCTCATCAGATGCAACAGGTAAGATTTGTGTATTTCATTGTGTGTATGTTTTACCATGGAAGAAAAATACCATAAACAACTACTGAACTTTAGTTCATGCTAAGCTTACTGAAGCATTTGACTATTTTGTTCAAAAGATGCATTAAGATAGATAAAAAGCAAGCCACAAACTGAGAGATGTCTTTACAGCATAATAGGCATCTGATTAAGTACCAGTACGTGGACATATGGAGATCGCCTACGAATCAGTAATAATCTAAAAGGGAAAGAAAGGGGTAAAGAAAAGCACAGTGTGCAAATGAGTTAATATTTGAAGTCAGTTAGGGAAAGAGAAAAGGAAACCCCAAATCTAGTAACATCAGTTCCTGGACTCGAAAGGCTAAGGGATAAAGGAGGAGGGAGACTCTCACCATTTGCCTTTTTATACCTTTAGATTTTTTAATGACATTATTTATTTATTTATTTATTTATTTATTTATTTATTTATTTTTGAGACCGTCTCACTCTGTTGCCAGTGCTGGGGTGAAGTGGTGCCAAATTACTCACTGAAACCTCCGCCTCCCAGGCTCAAGTAATTCTCTTGCCTCAGCCTCCAAACTAGCTGGGATGACAGGTGCCAGCCACCACACACAGTTAATTTTTGTATTTTTAGTAGAGATGAGTTTTCGCCGTGTTGGTCAGGCTGGTCTTGGACTCCTGACCTCTGGTGATCCACCCGCCTCGGCCTCCCAAAGTGCTGGGATGACAGGTGTGAGCCACTGTACCCGGCCCCTTAAGTGACATGATTATAATGTATCTTCCAAAAATAAACTGAAATTAAGTTTAAAATACAGCTTGTGGGCACACAAACTGAACTGAAATAATAGGTCAACAATCTGGAAAGAAAGAAAATCAAGGTCTTCCCTTCCATCATAAAACAAAGTAAATTTTGATTGGATTAGCACTGAAAGTCAAAGAGAGCTGAATGGAATCAAAAAAGAACCTGAAGAAACAGAGCTGAATATTTATCTGACCTTGGAGTGAGGAAGACCTTTCAAACCCAAAAACAGAGGGTTTTTGGAAAATCATAAAATGAAAAGACTGATGGACTTAATCAAATGCATTAGTCAGTTCAGGCTGCCATGAAATACCTCAGGCAGGGTGCCTGACACAGCTGGAATTTCTTTCCCACAGTCCTGGAGGCTGGGGAGTCCAAGACCAAGGTGCCAGCTGGCTCTGATTCTGGCGAGGGCCTCTCCTCCTGGCTTGCTGACATGGTGAGGGCCCAGGGGAAGGGAGAGACTGACACAGAGAGAGTTGGGGGAAGCGGGGGAGGGGGGAGAGACAGAGGAGGAGAGAGAAACGGAGAGGGAGACAGAGATTGGGAAAGAGAGATTGAGAAAGAGAGAGAGGCAAGGCGCAGTGGCTCATGCCTGTAATCCCAGCACTCTGGGAGGCCGAGGTGGGAGGATGCCTGAGCCCAGCAGGTGGAGACCAGCCCCGGCAACACGGCAAAACCCCATCTCTGTTATAATTTTTTTTTTTTTTTTTTTTTTTTTTTTTTTTTTTTGAGACGGAGTCTCGC
>NC_045449.1:228646-232341 GCF_002776525.5 Piliocolobus tephrosceles
TTTGAGACGGAGTCTCGCTCTGTCGCCCAGGCTGGAGTGCAGTGGCCGGATCTCAGCTCACTGCAAGCTCCGCCTCCCGGGTTTACGCCATTCTCCTGCCTCAGCCTCCCGAGTAGCTGGGACGACAGGCACCAGCCACCTCGCCAGGCTAACTTTTTGTATTTTTTAGTAGAGACGGGGTTTCACCGTGTTCGCCAGGATGGTCTCGAACTCCTGACCTCGTGATCCGCCCGTCTCGGCCTCCCAAAGTGCTGGGATTACAGGCTTGAGCCACCGCGCCCGGCCAATTTTTTTTTTTTTTTTTAAAGAGACAGAGATTGACAAAGAGAGAGGTTGAGAAAAAGAGAGTGGGGAGTGGGGAAAGAGGAGGGGGAAGAGGAAGGAGAACGCCCTCTAGCATCTGCGTTTATACGGACACCAATGTACCAATGTATCACATCAGGGCCCCACCTTTCTGACCTCATTTAACCTTCATTACTTCCTGACTCCACACACAGCTGCACTAGGGGTGAGCGCCACAACCCAGGAATGTTGGGGAACACAAACGTTCAGTCTGTATTACCACACAAACATTTAAACTTTCTGTTTAAAAATAATCAGTTCGTGTCCTTTGTAGGGACATGGATGCAGCTGGAAACCACCATTCTCAGCAAACTATCGCAGGGACAGAAAACCAAACACCGCATGTTCTCACTCATAGGTGGGAATCGAACAATGAGATCACCTAGACAGAGGAAGGGGATCATCACACACCGGGTCCTATTGTGGGGAGGGGGGAGGGATAGCATTAGGAGATACACCTAATGTAAATGACGAGAAAATGGGTGCAGCACACCAACATGGCACATGTATACATATGTAACAAACCTGCAGGTTGTGCACATGCACCCCAGAACTTAAAAGTATAATTTAAAAAAAAAATTTAAAAATTAAAAAAAACTAAAAATTAAAAAAAATCATAATACTTGGTATACAACAAGATCTTTAAAAAGAGAAAAATAACCAAAGAAAAATGCCAAAAGGAGGGAAAAAAATGTTTGTTACATATGTCAGTCAACATAGAGAAATCAATGCAGGTTATCAAATCATGTCTATAAGTATCATCTCCATTCTTAAACAGTAAACAGTGGCTATCTCTGGAGATTGGGAATCATAGCTTTTTACTTTCTTCTTTGTGCTTTTTCTAAATTTTCCACAATGAACATGAATTACTTTTATAATTCAAAAAAACCTTTTTTTTTTTTTTTAAGAACTTTTATGTCAAGGTCAAGCAACATCCAAGCAGACAGTCCAGTTCTGCGCAGACTTTAGGTGGATGGCTGGTGAGCCTGGCAGGGCATGAGCAAGGAGCCAGCACCACAGACCCAGGAGGGCATGGGCTTATTGCCCTATAGACGACAGGAAACGCTGGAGGTGCCCAGAGGAGGAGGGCACGAGAGGGAACGCAAACCAGTGAAACTCCTGCTCCATGGAAAACGGAAGGTGTATTTGAGATGGCTCCAGAGGGACAACAGAGGCAGATTTCAGCTCAGAAGAGGGAAGAGTTTCCAGCTCCTGAGCTGTCCCTAAATGCAAAGCATTATGCAGTGAAGCTGTATCAGTCCCCCTAGGACTCAGGTACCAATGGGACGAAGAATTCGCCACTCAGGGTTTTTTGTTGTTGTTGTTTTGTTTTGTTTTTGAGACAGAGTCTTGCTCTGTGGCCCAGGCTGGAGTGCAGTGGCGTGATCTCAGCTCATGGCAACCTCCCGGGTTCAAGTGATTTTTCTGCCTCAGTCTCCCAAGTAAGCTCCCAATTATAGGTGTGTGCTGCCACACCTGGCTAATTTTTATCTCTTTAGTAGAGATGGGGTTTCACCATGTTACCCAGGCTGGTCTTGAACTCCTGACCTCGGGTGATCTGCCCACCTGTCATTCATGTTCTTATATAAAGACCTAATTCCTTTTCAATGTTGCGCAGTAGGCCAAGGTATGAAAATACAAGTTTACGGAGTTTTCTCACCACGAACAAACATTCAGATTCTGTACGATCTTTTGTCACCACAAACTGTCACAAAGGCTGTCCCAGAAGTTGTCACCTGTGCACAGGTGCCAGCGTTTCTTTAGGGCAGATCCTGAGAAGTAGAATCACTGAATCACCATGTCACAGGGCAGTTGCGTTTATTTTGACAGGTCCTGCAAAACCGCATCCACCATGACGTTCCTTTCCAAGCCTCGGATCCCAGAGATTTACAGATCCCATCTCTATGACCTGCCTCCTTGTCGGTTTCAGCCAGGCACTGATACCTCCCTGGGATACTCCAGGCCTCAGCGCAGCTCTGTGGCTCCTCTTTGTATGAAAACCGTCACCCACCCCTGAGACGGGCTGCCACCATCACTGGCAGCCTTGCAGCACAGCCCAAACGGTCGCCCATCCGGCTACTGGTGGAGAAGTCTCTTGGATGAGGAAGGCAGGCCTCCTAACTCTGAGATGCTGCACTCTGTAAGTCAGGGGGTACGCCATCCATAAGCGAGAAGGAGGGGCTGAGCAAGAGGAGACTAAACCCGGTGTCACTCAACAGCTTGGATGGGCCAGACCCAAAGATGAAAATGCACCAACATGTAAATTTAGTCATGAGCACAGCTGGGTGATAGAGACAGGACCGGATAGAGACAGACAGTGTCCAACACAACTGATTAAGTGTCCATGGTAAAATAAGTGCTCTTACACGAGGTGCTAACGACGTAATTGCGGTCTTACATAAGGAGCTCCGGTATTTTTAGCAGCACATAACTGCCATGTGAATGGAGGAGCTGCCCTCCCAACAAATGCTGCTTACTGTACGGGCTGGTGCAGGCCTTGAAATGCCAGTGCTTTGCAGGGAGCTAGCTGCTGTCAGAGGGGTGAGAATGTGCCCGGGGCTGCAGCTCTGCCCGTGTTCTGCAGTTTCCACAGGCTGGCCGGACTCCCCACAGCCAGCTTGGGGTACACACATCACCGTGCTTACATCCCCAAGCATCCCAAAAGCAAGAAAAGGGCCACTTCAGGGGCTCACCCAACCCAAGCAGCCACCTTCTAGCTAAGAGAGCTCTCCCCAGACCCAGCGGGGTGGAGGGTGACAGGAAGAAACCAGAGCTGGTCTGGGCTCAGCTCCCTCGTTCCCAGAGCTGACCCCTCGGGAACCTGGGTGCTCACCCTCATGTCACCTCCCACTTGTCCCAAGAAACCCAGGGCTGCAGGTACAGTGAAGTCAAAGCGGCCTCTTGGAATGGTGCATCTGTATTCACGTCCCGGGTTTAGGATCCCTGCAGTCTTTATTCCCATTTCTTTCCATTGTATTCAGCCTAACACACACATGCACAGAGGAGTACACACAGGTTAGCGTTAGCATTGATGGAAAGAACACAACCCTATGACTGACGCCCCAGTAAAGAAACCAGGCAGTACCAGCCTCCCAGAAGCCCTCCTCTGCCTCCCAGAAGCCTCCTCATCCCTCCCGGAAGTCCTCCTCTGCCTCCCAGAAGCCTCCTCATCCCTCCCGGATGCCCTCCTCATCCCTCCCGGAAGCCCTCCTCATCCCTCCCGGAAGGCCTCCTCATCCCTCCCGGAAGCCTCCTCATCCCTCCCGGATGCCCTCCTCATCCCTCCCGGATGCCCTCCTCATCCCTCCCGGAAGCCCCCTCATCCCTCCCGGAAGCCTCCTCATCCCTCCCCG
>NC_045449.1:232441-241116 GCF_002776525.5 Piliocolobus tephrosceles
TCCCGGATGCCCTCTCATCCCTCCCGGAAGCCCTGCTCATCCCTCCCGGAAGCCTCCTCATCCCTCCCGGAAGCCTCCTCATCCCTCCCAGATGCCCTCTCATCCCTCCCGGAAGCCCTCCTCATGCCTCCCGGAAGCCCTCCTCTGCCTCCCGGAAGCCTCCTCATCCCTCCCAGAAGCCCTCCTCATCCCTCCCGGAAACCACGACCCCGACCTTCCAACACCTTCCATGCATTTGGCCCTCTTGGCACTTTATCAATGTGGAATCAGGCACGGACATGCTCCTTTCCGTCTCATTCCTTTTGCTCGACATTGTTTGTGTGATGTATCCACGTGTGCTGTGTGGTCACAGATTGTTCCGTCTCAGCACAGTGGGGTGCTCCTTTGTCAGCCTTCACCCCAATTTATGTGTCCATTCTACTGCTGATAAACATTAGGGGGCTTCCGGGGGTGGGGGGTTGGCTATTACAAATAGTGCTGCTATGAACATTCTAGTATATGCCTTTTCACTGCGACCCATCCTAAAATACAAATCATTGAAAACTACTGCTTTAAACCTCAAATCTTGGGAAAGTCAATGTACCCCCCTCCAGTTTACCCTTTCATTCTTTAAACATGGTCCTTCCACTGTCTACAGAGCACCATGTAAAGGGTACTGGCCATCTCCTTGAAGTCTGGATATTTAAAAAATGAAAAAATAATTAAAAATTTAAAAAAATATTTTTAAGATGACAATTGGCCAAAAGAGTCAGACTTTCTAGGACTAAAGTCCCCTCCTTGCTGTGTGTCTTTGGACAAACACTGAACCTCTCTATGCATCAGTTTCCTTACCTGTAAAATGGGACTAGTACTCTAACATCATCTGACTGAGGTTTAAACAAGGGAGCAGCGCTGCACAAGGTGAGCCCTCATTAGTGTTCATAGCAATGATTCCTGCTGAAGGTTTCCTGTCTTTCTCAACACCCCTGTGGTAGCCTGCTCTGGGCGTCCCCTGCCTGGATATCTGTGAGCAAGGTCCTCAAAGAAAAGGAGATCGCGACTGAGGACAAGCAACTCTACCACCTCCAGCTGGAGCGGAGCCCCACCAGCGAGCCCTCCCCTCCACGCCAGATCACCCCCGTCCCTCAGCCTCTCCAGGCATCAGAGATGAGTGGCAGCAGCAGCTACTGTACGGGATGTCACTCAAAATGGGACCTCGACCACGGTCACGGTGCTGCGGTCATCATTAATGGTGTGCCAGCGGCCTGGTGACAACCTGCTGGGGCACCCAAAGTACCCAAAAATCACTGCCTGGAAAAAAAAATGTTTTTAAATGCTGATGCAAAAGAAGAGTGAAGAGAAGTATTTTGTTTTTTTTAGATGACAAAGACGGAAGAAACCCCCTCAAAACAGACAGTGCAAGAGGCCCAGGAGCAGGAGATTCCGGCCTTGCGAGACTGGTTGCCATGGTAACCGTATTTCACAGCAGGAGCTCGTTTTTATGACAGTGACCCGCACAGAGAAGGGAAGGACGTCTCCTGAAGAAACTTAGTTGAAGGCTTTCCCATTTGGGGTGAGGGGAGTGAGTCTTGTTACAAAAGAAAAGGCATGTTAAGGTGCCTTAAGAGGCAGAAATAATCCCAGTGCCCTTGCAAGGTTCTCTCTACTCACAGCTCTTACTTAAGGCAAGATAGGAAAAAAGGCCTGTTTCCAAGGCCTCCTGGGGTTAATGTCATAGCCTCCCTGGATCACTGGTCCCATCATTAACCACCTGTTTGTTACAAAGTCCTTTCCTGGAGTCCAGCAGAGTCCCAAGCAAGCAAGCAACCAACCGAGCCACCAGGAAGTCGTGCACACCTGGGCCAGGGGCTGAGAAGACACGAAAGTGTAACACACACTCCCCGGACGGAAAAACACACCTTCCTGGACAAACAGCAAATCCTAGCATCTAAAAACAGCCTTGGGAGTCAGACAGACTTGAGTTCCAGCCTCCGCCTTGCCCACCTATATGCTGTGTGATTTAAGCAGGTCTCTGGCCCTCTTTGTGTCCTTATAAACAGAATGAGGACAATAATCCTAATGCTTACCCCTCTGGATGTCTCTAGGACAAAGGAAAACGAGGGACTGCCTGGAATGATTAGCACACTGCCCGGCACGGGACAACCCACTCAACAAACAGCCGCAGTGATTAAGAGCTGGAAAAGCGTATCTCGCACTCATGATATAACGGAAGGCTAATAGCAGAGAACAAAGTACTAAACTGTGTGGCACAACCTGCAACTGATCCTTCAACAAGCCTGGCAGGAACGCAGAGGGACCGGAAGAAGGGAACTGTCCCGGAGGGAGGTGGTACTTGAACTGAACTCTAAAGGATGCTGGGGAGGTGTTCTTGAAGGTCGGAGGGTGGGAATGCCTCTATTGAGTGCTTACAGGGCGCCCAGTCCTGGAGAGCCACAGAGAAGGGGAACAAGCTTGCTGCTGCCATCAGGGACAGAAGGCGATGTGAGATCAGCCGACAGCTGCAGCTGGTGGCCTGAGGGCGTTGTGGAGTGGGAAGCCAGGAAAGGGTCCCCGTGCAGCAAGGAGGTGAGCAGACCTTTTCCAAAGAAACAGCACCTGAGCCAAGTCCCAGAGGGTGGGGCGAGAGGGCTCAGCCAGTGGCAGGAGGGAAGACGCTGCAGGACTGGAAATTGGTTTGCGAGAATGAGGCCAGGTGACTGAGGGCCTTCAAACCCAGGCAGGGGAGCTGAGCTTTGCCTGGGAGGACATATGGAGCCTCTGAAGATATCTAGTTGAGGAGGGGATCGGTGACAGGGTGAAAGGGACCATCATTCTAGAGGTGACATGCCAGATGGGTTACCGCATGGGGCTGGAGGGGGTTGCCGCAGGAGACAGACCAGCTAAGAGGCCTCTGGACTCTGGACTGAGGTGTTCAAGTCCTGCAGGAATCGGTCACAAAGGAGAGGGGGGAGGCAGACACGTTTCGGAGAGGAGTGTAAATGATGGAGAATGAGGGAAACCCACCAGCGGGAAGTGAGGGAGGGCAGCTGCCTGGGAGGGGGAGGAGGCCAGTCGGGTGCGCTGAGTTTTCGGTGACACCAGGGCACCCAGAGAGCAAGACAGGATGGGCTGGAAGTCAGAGTGGCCATTCCCAGAGGACTCCCCGAGCCAGCCCCACAAAAACCACAACACAGAGTTTGGGAAAACAGTCCCAGGAAAGAGGGAAGAAGGCTCAGCAAAGGAGAAGGAACCAGTAGAGAGGCACGCCCAAAAATGACGGCGGGGAGGCTGCAAGCTGAACCCCAGCGCGCCAAGGTCCGCTTCCAGGGAAGAGCGACGGTGGCCCCACAGAAGAGGCGGGTTTGGAAACAAAATGACTTTTGGGTTCAGCAGTATCAGCTCAGTGGCCGCAGCAGCCAGGCTGCAGAGGATGGAGGGGGCAGCTGGGTGAGGGAGTAAGCAGGTGCCGAGCTCTTGTGGGAAAATGTGACAGAGAAAAGAGGAAACAAGCTGAAGGCTCAGATACTGGGTTTTGTGTTTTTCAGGAGATGGGAGTTGCGAGGCCGAGGGGATGTCAGAGGCACGGGGCGGGGGTGGGGGCTGGAGGTGGCCCGGGTGCGGTCTCCCCGGGTGTGGGGCGGGGCGGGGACGGGACAGCAGGCCTCAGTCTACCCACGCGCCCACCAGGGTCTGCAGGGGCGTCCCCAGGGCTCTCCCTGCCCTCAGACTGCCCGCTGCACAGACGCAGGGTGAGTGACCATTCCCCGAATCTCCATGGCTCTGATCTCTCCCCGGGGACAGTTTCCACCTGCAGCAAGACGCCTCCCCGCAGGGCGACCCCCGGGGTGTTACGGACCCAGGCAGACCCTCTGAGCAGCCGGGCAGGAGGCACAAGCCCCAGACGCCCCGGCAGAGCCTCCCTGCAGCGCAGGCAAGGAAAGGCGGTTCAACGCCCGGCCCAGAGCCGGCGTCCGGGACAGTGAGGCGCCCCGATGGATGGAAGCGCCTCCCCGACGCCTCCGCCCGACTCCGGGAAGCGGCTCTGGGAGGGCTGGAAGCCGACCTCGCGGGCCTCAGGCTGGGAGGGGCGGGCGGGGCGAGTGGAGGCGTCCCTCTCGGCCGTGAGAAGGACCCCCCCAATGCCCCACGCGCGGGGGCCCCGCCTTCCGACCACCCAGCCACGGGCGAAAGCCCAACTGTGCAGGGCCCAGGGCCCCCGTGGTGCCCCCAATCTCGTGGGACGTCGGGTCCCCGCCCCAGGCCACGCCAGGTGCAGAAGGGCGGCAGCCCGGACCCGGCCCCTCCCCGCACGTGCGCGCCGGGGCGGGCGCTGGGAAACGCCGCTGTGGACTCGCTGCCCGGAACTCGCCCGGCGCCGCCCTCCCCCCACCCCCAGCCCGAGCTGGGGGCACCGCAGGATCCCCGAGGGTCCCCGAGGCCGGGGCGGAGCACGAGCCGTTCGGAGTGGGGGGCTCCGGCCCGGGCGCTGCTCTGCGCAGTCGGGTGCAGCCCAGGCTCCGGCCACCGGCGGGAGGAAACCCGGCTCCAGGCCCTGCCCGCGCCCCGCCGGCCCCGGAATCGCCCCCACCCGCGGCGCCAAGAGCTCCCGGGTCCCCGCCGCCGCCCCGCGCGCCCCGCCGGCCCCGCCCTGAGCCACGCGCACCCCCCCTCCGGCCTCGGACGGGGCCCGGACCTGGGGCGGCCCCACTTCCCCCCGGACTCACCTGGGGTTCGGCCCCGCAGCCCGCGCGCTCCCTCGCTGCCCTCTGGCGGCAACCGCGAAACCCGCGCCCGCCCCGCCCGCCCCGCCGGGACCTGCTGCTGCAGAGCCCGGCCCGAGGGCACCTGCTGGGCGACCGCTGGACGGTGACCTCCGGATGGTCCCCACGGTCTCGCTGGAGGGCAGGGGCGCGGCTCACGGCAGCCTCCGCCTCCGGGCCTCCAGCGACCCTTTCACCCCAGCGTCCCCAGTAGTCGGGACCGCGGGCCGGGCTCCCACCCACGGCTAATTTTTGTATGTTTTGTAGAGATGAGGTCTCACTGTGTTACCCAGGCTGGTCTCGAACTTCAAGACTCAGGTTCTTTTTGTGCAAAACAGAGACAACAATAGTCCTGTGGTGATGATTGAATGTGAGTGTGACCCAAGGTCTCGCTCACTACAGGCCCTCAATTGGAAAGCATTATTAATGATAATATTCCCTAGTCACTTCGTAACCCTAAAGCCTGGAGGGTGCAGGAATTCCACGGGCCTCAGCCCACCACCCAGCCCCCGGGAGTTGCTCACACCGCCGCGTGCACAGACCGTGGCAGACCACCCGGTGTCTCTGGGGTGACCCAGCCTTCCCTGGGACTGCCAACCGCCTGAGAAAGACGTATAGGTGACCTGAGGCTGCCTCCCTGCAGCCTTCTTCTTGGCTCCAGCTGTACCCCGGGGGAGCCCACACGAACCCAATCCCCCAACCTTCTATTCCTTCACCATTACAGCTTTCAGTAAATACTTGTTGCACCTCTGCTCTGTGCCAGCTCTTCCTAAATGGGATTCTCACACGTTTCACTTAACCCTTGTTTTCCCAGGTCTTAACCACATAAGGTCCCAATGACAGTAACAAAACCACCTTTATCTGTCTGTGCCCTGGAAATGGCTAGCAGATGAACACAGGTGCAGCCTCCTGGCTAACGCCAGAAGCCACTCCCTTCTCTCCTGCCCCAGTGTTTGTCCCTTGGCTCACAAGGCAGCACACTCAGGACTGTTCCACTCCCCTCCCCCCAACCCAGTGTGAGACGCCCTCATCCTCTCAAGGAGGGGCTCCTGCATGCTCACTGCAGGGGGGGGGGGGGCTGCTGCCACACAGGTGTCCACACGTGTGCACACCACCCTAACCAGCCACCAGGCTGCACAGCCCCTCAGTCCACACGTGTGCACCCCACCCCAGACCAGGCGCCAGGCTGCACAGCCCCTCAGTCCACACGTGTGCACCCCACCCTAGACCAGGCACCAGACTGCACAGCTCCTCGTGCCAATGACATGGAGAGGGGCTGGTGATGCAGCCCTTTTTCTTTTACTAACTTCTCTTCCCATAGTCTAGGCAAGAGCCTCATTCCCCATCTACTCAGCGACATTCAAAGTGGCCTCTCTTCTCTTTTTGCTCCTTGGTCCAAACAAGCTCATTTCTTCTCTTTCTTCAAATAAATTATGGAATTACTAACAGAGAGACAGACAGAGAGAGATCTTGCTAGCTGTAAAACCAGCAGTTCTCTAAACAAGGTGAACTCATTTACTCTTCGACAGATAACTGTTATACAGTGTTGCAGGAGCTGGGGATACAGAGGTGAAGAGACTCCTCTCCCTCCAAGGAGCTTGCTGTCTAGAGAGGGGAGCAGCCTTCAGATGAATAAATGACCACCACTAGGCACTTCCTATTGTCTAGGAATTTCTACTACAACCGCTTAGTCTGTTCTCTGTTTCTATAACATAATGCCACTGACTGAGTAAATTATAAAGAAAAAGAGTGTATTCAGTTTATGGTTCTGGAGCCTGGGAAGTCCAAGAGCATGGCACCAGCGTTTGGTGAGAGCAGGTCGTCTCGGTGGAAGTTAGAAGGCAAAAGCAAGGACGCACACAATGGAGGGAGAATCACCAGGGTCAGACTCACTTTAGAACAACCTGCTCTCACAAGACCTAACTCACTTCTGCCAGAACAACATTAACCCGTTCAAGAGGGCTCATCCCTTGTGACCTAGTCGCCTCGTATCAGGCTCTTACTGAACGTGTCCACCCCCCACCACTGTTACACTGGGATTCAGTTGCCAGCACATAAGCCTTTGGGATACGTTCAAACATACCCACGGACAGGTGATAAGGACCTTCACCTCCAAAGAGGAGCTACCAGACACCCTTCAAGACTTTCCAAGAGGAAACCAAGCTGGTCCTTTGCCCCTCACCCCTCCCCACTGATAGCAGAGGACAGTATTCCTTGGGAGGGGAGCTACCCAGGCAACAGGTCAACCGGTTATGAGAAGACAAGCTTATCTTTAACCCCACCTGTGTTTCCCCCTTCACCCCCCCCCACCCCGACCTAGAAGATCCTTCCAAGAAATCGAGGCTGCCTGCATGATGGGCCTCTCCCTCCCCAGAAGCCTGGCTGACACTCCGCAGCTCCAGGAGCAGAGTGTGGGGCCCTGGAGTTCAGGAGCAATAACCCTGAGCAGGGTTACTCAGCCACAGCACAATTGACTTTTTCAGCCAGGTAATCCTCTGCGGGGAGACGGGGCTGTCCTGCGTATGGTACGATGCTTAGCAGCATCCCTGGCCTCTACCCCCTAAATCATATTGGCACACATCCAACCCCCAGTTGTGACAATAAAAAGTGTCTTCAGGCATTGCCAAATGTCCCCTGGGGGTCACCCTCCCACTCCCCTCCCCACCCCTTAACCCAAACCATGTACCCAGGGCCCGTTGCCTATTTCTAGCCTAGAGAATTAGGGGTGGGGAAACTGCTCCCTGCTTGCAGTGCGGCAAAACTGGGCAGAGGCAGAGCAGGCCCACCTTCCCACCCTTGGACCAGGGGAGTTTCCCAAAAGCCAAGTAGAAACTGGAAGAAAGCGGAGTTCAAGCAGCGCCAGGGCCAAGGGAACCCACCACCAGAGGCTGAGATGCTCCTCAGGAGAAGATCAAGAGGCCAGCCCAAGGATGTATTACGACGGGGCTCCCAGGAAACCCTCAGATGCCCACATCTGGAGGGGATCAAAGCAGAAGGATGACGGAGAAAGAGAAGAGAGCCCTCCTTCCACCTGCCAGCATCTGAACTGCAGGGAAGGGAGGGGTGGCATTGGAAAAAAAGAATGAAAGGTGGGTTTAGGTTGGGCACAGTGGCTCACACCTGTCGTCCCAGCACTTGGGGAAGCCAAAGCAGGGAGCTCAAAGCTCACTTGAGCCCAGGAGTTTGAGACCAGCCTGGGCAACATGGTGAGACCCCCGTCTCTACTAAAAATAAAAAAAATTAGCAGGGTGGGGAGGTGCATGCCTGTACTCCCAGCTACAGGGGCTGGGGAGGTTGGGGGGCTGAGTTAGAAGGATCACTTGAACCTGGCAGGTGGAAGTTTCAGTGAACCTTGATCGTGACACTACACTCCAGCCTGGGCGACACAGCACACCTTGTCTCTTAAAAAAAAAAAAAAAAAAAAAAGAAGGAAAGAAACTTGGATTCATAGATCTAGTAGGCTGAACGATGGCCTGAAAAATATATGTCCACATCCTAACTCCCAGAGCCTGTGACTGACTTTATTTGGAAAAGGGTCTTTGCAGACATAATTAAATTGAGGCTGTGTCACGATGAGATCATCCTGGATGTCTAGCCGGCCCGAAATCCAATGACAAGCATCATTACAAGATGCACATAGAGACTAGAAGGCGGCCCTGGGAAGATGGAGGCAGAGATTGGAGTGATGCAGCCACAAACCCAAGGACACCTGGAGCCTCCAGAAACCAGAGAAAGGAAGGAAAGATTCTCCCTTGGAGCCTCCAGAAATGGGAGGAAGGAGGGAAGGAAGGAGGGAGGGAAAAAGGGAGGGAGGGAAGGAAGGACAGAAGGGATTGATTCTCCCCTGGAGCCTCCAGAAAACGGAGGGAGGGAGGGAGGAAAGAAGGATGGAAGGAAGGAAGGAAGGAAGGAAGGAAGGAAGGAAGGAAGGAAGGA
>NC_045449.1:241126-270736 GCF_002776525.5 Piliocolobus tephrosceles
GGAAGGAAGGAAGGAAGGAAGGAAGGAAGGAAGGAAGGAAGGAAGGATTGATTCTCCCCTGGAGCCTCCAGAGGGGCACCACCCTGCTGGCACCTCGATTTCAGGCTTCCGGCTGCCGAACTGTGAAAGAACACACCTATTTTGTATTAAGTCAGCCAGTTTGTAGTGATTTACCAAGGCAGCCCCGGGAAATGAATGCAATAGGAAATAGCATTTGGTCCGGAGCGGAGACAGTCTTCAGCAAAGTCTACTTTTCATTCTGACACTTTTATTTTTTTTGAGACAGAGTCTCGCTCTGTCACCCAGGCTGGAGTGCAATGGCGCGATCTCGGCTCACTGCAACCTCCGCCTCCCCGGTTCAGGTGATTCTCCTGTCCCAGCCTCCTGCGTAGCTGGGACTACAAGCACGTACCACTACACCTGGCTGGTCCCAAACTCCTGAGCTCAAGTGACCTGCCTGCCTCAGACTGGCAAACTGTTGGGATTACAGGCGTGAGCCACCGTGCCCAGTCCTGCTGTATGCTTTTAAAAATTGAGGCAAAATTCACATAATATACAATTAACCATTCTAAAGTGTACCCTTTAGAGCATTCGCAATGTTATGCAACCACCACCTCTCTCTGGTTTCAAAATGTTTTCAATCACCCCGTAAGAATCGTGATGGTTAATTTTGTGTGTAAATTTGATGGGATAAGCGATGCCCAGGTGTCTCGTTAGGCATTATTTGGGGGTGCGTCTGAGAGGGTGTTTCTGGAAAGAGATTCGCGTTTGAATCGTGGAGTGAGTGGAGGTCACCCTCACCGATGTGAGTGGGCACATCATCCAGTCATGTGGGGACACACAGAGCAACAAGGAGGGAATGGATGAACTTCCTCTCTGGTCTTGAGCTGGGACATCCACCTCCTCCTGTCTTCAGACAGTGGAATTCCTGGTTCTCTGACTTTTGGACTGAATTCTACCACTGGCTCTCCAGTTCTCCAGCTGGCAGCTGGCAGACTGTGGTACTTCTCAGCCCTCACAATCATGTAAGCCAATTTCCGTAATAAACCTCCACATCCAAGGAAGATAATGTAAGAACATTCTTTTTCTCTGAGCACTATTGATGGGGGGTGGGGCAACAATATCGTGTGTCCATGAAATAATCACTCCCAGTGTCGCCCTCCCTGCAGCTCCTGCAACCACTAACCTGCCTTTTGCCTCATGGATTTGCCCATTTGTATTCTTCCAAAACGTACAGGATTTTTTGCTGCACATTTGAGAGATTTGCACATGTGGTCGTGTTAGACCACAGTTTTTATGTTTTTCTTTTTTTTTTTATTTCTTTTTTTTGAGGCGGAGTCTTGCTCTGTCGCCCGGACTGGAGTGCAGTGGCCGGATCTCAGCTCACTGCAAGCTCCGCCTCCCGGGTTTATGCCATTCTCCTGCCTCAGCCTCCCGAGTAGCTGAGACTACAGGCGCCCGCCACCTCGCCCAGCTAGTTTTTGTATTTTTAGTAGAGACGGGGTTTCACTGTGTTAGCCAGGATGGTCTCGATCTCCTGACCTCGTGATCCTCCCGTCTCAGCCTCCCAAAGTGCTGGGATTACAGGCTTGAGCCACCGCGCCCGGCCTTATGTTTTTCATTGCCACATAATATTCCATCATGAAATTCAACCACTTTTTTTTTTTTTTTTTTTGCTTGAGAGAGGGTCTCATTCTGTCACCAGGCTGGGAGGCAGTGGTGCACCATGGCTCACTGCAACCTAGAACTCCCACGCTTAAGTGATCCTCCAGCTTCAGCCTTCTGAGTAGCTGGGACTGTGGGTGCACTACCACACCTGGCTAACTAAAAAAAAAAAAAAAAAAAAAAAAAAAATTAGGCCAGGCACGGAGGCTCACACCTGTAATCCCAGCACTTTGGGAGGCCGAGGTGAGTGGATCATGAGGTCAGGAGTTTGAGACTAGCCTCACCAACATGGTGAAACTCCATCTCTACTAAAAATACCAAAATTAGCAGCATGATGGCCCGCATCTGTAATCCCTGCTACTCAGGAGGTTGAGGCAGGAGAATTGTTTGAACCCAGGAGGCAAAGGTTGCAGTGAGTTGAGATAACACCACTGCACTCCAGCCTGGGCAACAGAATGAGACTCCCTCTCAATCAATCAATCAATCAAGTAAAATAAAAATTTGGAGAGATAGGGTCTCCCTATGTTGCCCAGGCTGGTCTCGCACTCAGCCTTGAATGCTCCTCCTCCTCCCAAAGTGGGATTACAAGTATAAGCCACCATGCCTGGCCTCAAGCCCATTTTTTTTAGACAGGTTCTCACTCTGTCACCCGGACTGGAGTGCAGCAGCACAACCTCGGCTCACTGCAACCTGTGCCTCCCGGGTTCAAGCGATTCTCATGCCTAAGCCTCCCAAGGAGCTGGGACTACAGGCATGAGCCACCACACCAGTCTAATTTTTGTATTTTTAGTAGAGACGAGGTTTCACCATATTGGCCAGGCTTGTCTCAAACCCGTGACCTCAGGTGATCCGCCCGCCTCAGCATTTCAAGGTGTTGGGATTGCAAGCATGAGCCGCCGTGCCCAACCCTCAACCACTTTAAAAAATTTTTCCTTCTGTTGATGAATTTGTGCAACTTAAAAAAAAAAAAACAGGCCAGGCATAGTGGCTCACACCTGTAATCCCAGCACTTCAGGAGGCTGAGGCAGGTGG
Source organism: Piliocolobus tephrosceles (assembly GCF_002776525.5). Taxonomy (NCBI): domain Eukaryota; kingdom Metazoa; phylum Chordata; class Mammalia; order Primates; family Cercopithecidae; genus Piliocolobus; species Piliocolobus tephrosceles. The sequence goes on from NC_045449.1 coordinate 243,824, forward strand.
ATCACTTGAGGTCAGGAGTTTGAGACCAGCCTGGCCAATATGGTGAAACCCTGTCTCTACTAAAAGTACAAAAATTAGTCAGGCATGGTGTCACACACCTGTAATCCCAGCTACTTGGGAGGCTGAGCCAGGAGAATCGCTTGAACCCAGGAGGCAGAGGTTGCCAAGATCACGCCACTGCACTCCAGCCTGGACATCGCAGAAAGATTCTGTCTCAAAAAAAAAAATTCAAAATGAGTATTATATGCATGTGGCAACAAAGTGAAGCATCACAAAAGAAGAGAGAGTGCAAACTAAGTCTCTTTTCCTCTCCTTCCAAAGAGACAATCATTTTACCCATTTCTTATGTATCATTGTAGCAGTATTCCACGCACATACATATATGCATAGATGCATCTTTTTTACACACGTGTTTATGTGGTAAGTATCGACTGAACGCCTGCCGTATGCCAGGCACTACTTTAGGTGATGGGGGTACAGCCAGGAACAAAACAAAGTTTCCAGCTCTCCTGTTTCTAGTAGAAAGAGAAAGATGCTACACAGATAAACAGATGTACATGTCACGCGGTGACTCGTGCTATGGAGGGGAACAAGCACAGCAAAGGGACACGGGGGAAAGGTCAGGAAAGGCTTCTCTGATAAGGTGACATGTGAACAAAGTGACGACAGCCAGGGCAAGAGTGTTCCAGTGGCAGGGAACAGCAGGTGCTGGAAAAACAGCAAGGAGGACCTGGGGTTGGGGTGGAGCACGGGGGCAGCAGAGAGGTCATGGGATTGGGGTGGAGCACGGGGGCAGCAGAGGTTAGCAAACCCCACACACCGCGCCTCGCTCCCTCTCGTGAACAGTCTGGCCCTTTGTTCCACATCAGCCTAAAATGAGCTGCCTCCTTCCTTTTTAGAGGCAGCCAAGTAATCCACCATATGGCTGTGGTGCAATGTACTTAACTAGTTGTAGAGTTTTTCTTTTCCTTTTTTTTTTTCCTAAGGTATGAAGTGGAAATCAGGAAGCAGTTGGCGTGAGTTCTCGAAGGAGGAAAAGGGAAGCGCAAACCTGCTTTTCACAGGGGCAAGAGCAGACACAGCAGCCCACGCACCTTATGTCTAAATATTAAAAGTTATGACAAACTGTTAAGTAAAATATGTCCTGTTCTCCTACCTTGACGAATATACTTTCGTAACAACCTGGAAGGTCAGATTTAAATTTAGAATTTCAGATTCTTCAGGGTTCTGTAGCCCGCCCCCGGCCCGCACCTCCTCTTCCTACTTCCAGCTCCAGCACTGAGAAGGTCCCGTGAGCACATGTGTGGACGCCTGAGCCTGCGCATGCAGTTTCCATTCATGCTGCCCCAGGACTGCTCAGGAGGAGAGGCCCACATAGGCCCTACGAGCAGGCTGGGGCTATGTGGGCAAGAAACGCCAAGGTCCCAGGTACTCAGATTGCGGGCTAGAAGGAAGGAAGGGGGATAGGCTGTATGTCGGTGAGACCCCTCAATTCCACTGATTCCTGTCTCTCTGGGAGAGACACAGCTGGAGTGGAGTCAGAGCAGGATCCAGTGGAGCACGAGACAGAGGGCAGGGACCCCTCTTGCCCACATTGAAGGCTGGTGCTGCAGAAGTGTGGACACTGCTTGTCTGCCTTGGAGGAAACACTCAGTGTGGGCAGGACAGAGGAGAAAGCTGGAATCAGCAGCCAGGCCAGCAGGAAAGGCAAGACCCGCAAGCCCCACCCAGGGCTTGCCCACATCAGCACCAGTCAAAGGGGAAAACCTGATCCTTCTTGGGAGAGAAACTTCCACTCTGGAGAACGTTCGAAGAGCTCATAGCAGTAACAGCTGCCGAGACCGCAAGGAGAAGGTATAAACAAGGAAGCTGACGCCGACCGTGAAGACGCCACTATCTCTCCGGTTGCTCAGTGAACGTCACTGTAAAGTCTGCTGCGCTCTTGCAGGAGACGTGGAACTGGGAACGTGGGTTCCGGCCCATGTGGTGACTAACCAGCACTGTGAGGTTGAGCGATCCACTTTACACCTCTGTGTATCCGTTCCCTCGTCTGTCGAATAGGAGTACACTTGACCAGTCTCTTTCAGAGTTACAAGAATCGGTTCCATCAACCTTGCTTTGCTCATTTAGCCACTCACAGAACGTCAGCTCTGTGCCAAGAGCTGGGCAGAGCTGCAAGAGCAGAAGTGAAGACATCATACTTTCTGACCTCAAGGAACTTGGTCCGACTGAGACAAACAGATGTGCTCCAAGAGCTGCCCATTCCATGTGCTGTTGCAGGCTTAGAAGCATTTTCCAGATAAATAAATAGAAGTTAAGATAGAATGGGGCCGGGCACAGTGGCTCTCGCCTGTAATCCCAGTACTTTGGGAGGCTGAGGCAGGTGGATCACTTGAAACCTGGAGTTCGAGACCAGCCTGGCCAACATGGTGAAACCCTGTCTCTACTAAAAATACAAAAATGAGCTGGGCGTGATGGCCAGCGCCTGTAATCCCAGCTACTCAGGAGGTTGAAACAGGAGAATCGTTTGAACCCTGGAGGCGGAGGTTACAGTGAGCCAAGATTGCGCCACTGCACTCCAGCCTGGGTGACAGAGTGAGACTCTGCCTCAAAAAAAAAAGAAAAGAAAACAAACAGTTAAAATAGAATGTTGTTCTTTTAAAGTAAGGGGGGAAGCATTTCATTTCAGTGCTAAATTATGGTTTTCAAAAAGGTCAAATCACGCCTTTGAGGTAAAGTTTTATTCAACACTTTGATGAAGAAACCAATAGGATATTAAAACTGGTTCAAATAATTTGAAGGAAAGAAATGTATATATTATATATAAACATATATAGTATGTATAAACATTTTTACACATTTTATATATTTATATAATATGTATTATGTATGTTTATATATAAACATATACACCCACGCAAACACAGTTGACCTTTGACCAACATGGAGGTTAGGGATGACAGTCCCCGTGCAGTCAAAAATCCGTGTGTAACTTCTGACTCCCCCAAAACGTAAGTAACAATAGCCTACTTTTTTTTTTTTCTTTTTGAGATGGAGTCTCGCTCTGTGGCCCAGGCTGAAGTGCAGTGGCGCTATCTGGGCTCACTGCCAGCTCCGCCTCCCAGGTTCACGCCATTCTCCTGCCTCAGCCTCCCGAGTAGCTGGGACTACAGGCGCCCGCCACCACGCCCAGCTAATTTTTTATATTTTTAGTAGAGACGGGGTTTCACCGTGTTAGCCAGGATGGTCCCAATCTCCTGACCTTGTGATCCACCCGCCTCGGCCTCCCAAAGCACTGGGATTACAGGCATGAGTCACGGCACCCGGCCACGATAGCCTCTTATTAACCGGAATCCTTACCAATGACATAAACCGTCGACGAACACGTGTTTTGTATATGTATCATACACAATAAAGTAAAATGTTATTAAGAAAATCAGAGCGAAAACATTGAGAGTACTGTACTGACATTGATCATTGTAAGTTTATATCATCTGTGTACAAGATGAATCGTCTGTCTGAAACGGCAGCCACTGCAGCTGCAGACCTCCATCTATGGTACGTATCAGGCAATTCAGCTTTTTCGTGTAATGTCAGGATTTTCGTTTGCTTTTTGGGAGCACTTCCAGCATCCTTTGCAGCCGCTCCTCTGGGTCCTGGGTGTTGCTAAGGTTGAGGGTATTGCACTAAACACAGTGAAAGACACCAGAGAACTGCAGTCGAGCCCTGTGTCCTGCTGTTCATAACTTCCTGGAGAGGCAAGCTGCTCAAGTGGAGATAATTAGCCTCGCACGGCAGGTTTGTTCATGTGTGTTTTTGTTTTTGTTTTTGTTTTGAGACAGAGCCTTTTGTTCCATCACCCAGGCTGGAGTGCAGTGGCACGGTGATGGCTCGCTGCAGCCTTAAACTCCCGGGCTCAAGTGATCCCCTGCTTCCACCTCCTGAGTAGCTGGGGCTACAGGCAGGCGCCACCATGCCTGGGTAAGTTTTTAATTTTTCTTTTGTAGAAAAAATTTCTGGTTTCAAACTCCCGAACCTCAAGTGATCCTCCCTCCTCAGGCTCCTCAAGTGCTGGGATTATAGGAATGAGCCACGGGCTAGATAATTTACTTTGTCACATGACATTTTAAGGGGGATGTTTGCAACACTTGGGCTCATTAAAATAGCAACAGGAGATGGCTACAAAATTATCACAGTAGCAGTATGTGTTACAGCTATCCTTTTTTTTTTTGAGATGCAGTTTTGCTATTGTCGCCCAGGCTGGAGTGCAGTGGTGCAACCTCGGCTCACTGCAACCTCTGCCTCCTATGTTCAAGCAGTTATCCTGCCTCAGCCTCCCGAGTAGCTGGGATTACGGGTGCCTGCCAACATGGCTGGCCAATTTTGTTGTTGTTGTTGTTGTTGTTGTTGTTGTTGTTGTATTTTTAGTAGAGACCGGGTTTCACCAAGTTGGCCAGGCTGGTCTCGAACTCCCGACCTCAGGTGATCCACCTACCTCGGCCTCCCAAAGTGCTGGGATTACAGGCGTGAGCCACCATGCCTGGCTCTATTAAAGCTTCTTCTGGAGGAAGAAGCTTTCAGCATGTGGAGGTGACAGAGCTTCAAGAACAGAGTCCTTACGCCAAGCTCAGAAAAGGCCAACATTCAGAGGCTGAGAAGGGAGGATTTCTGGGCAAAGGAGACGGAATGGCCAGAGAATCCTGAGGATGGTGTCCCAAAAGCCGGGCAGACACAACATTTCAAGAAGGAAAGAGGGGTCAGGAGTGTCAAATGTGGCTGGCAGGTCAGGGCCAACAAGGACAAAGGTTGTCCACTGTACTCGATGACTTGGAAGGACGGCGGTGACATTGTAAAGCTGCTTTGGTAGCGCAATGGTGCAAGAACTACAACTGTAGTGGGCTGAGAAGGGATGGGTCAGTGAGGAGACAGAGACTGCAGAGGAGACCAGACAGAATAATGTACACTTAAAACACCTGCAAACATTTAGATTCACTTTCCTTGCATGGCCTTTTTGTGATTATGTATGAAATGCATTCATAAGATGCATCCCTTTGCTGGAGGTGACTTTTCTCTTTCATAGCTCACTGGCTGGCTCAACATAACGTCGACACAACCTTCACTAAAATCAGAAGAGAAATGACCAAACTGTCTCCTGTCGGCTAAGCACTGAGGCAAGAAGGACCAGCTGAGAGGGAAGACGGGCAGGAGGGCAGCCAGCCTTTCCAAGCACCATCTGCAGGTACCCGGGTGAGTATGAAAGAGCATCTGAAATGCAAACCCCAGACACATCGATGGTAGCTGGTCATTTCCACAAAGGACTTCCGCCATTTGTATTTCACTTAACTCCTAAGGACGAAAGCAGACAGGCAAGAGGCAGGTACCACACACCGTGCTTGCCACGCTGTGCTGGACACACCAGGGAGCTTGCCAGGGGATGGGAAGACTGAGGACACACATCCCACTAACAGAACGGCCTCTTATAGAGCAATGCATCCACACACGCCAATGATGTCATTTACTCACACACACGCCAATGATGTCATTTACTCAGTACTGACTGAGATTTATAGATTTGGTGCAATCCCCATCAAAATCTCAAAGGGGATTTTAAGAAGCAAACAAGCCGGGCGCGGTGGCTCACGCCTGTAATCCCAGCACTTTGGGAGGCCGAGGCGGGCGGATCACAAGGTCAGGAGATCGAGACCACGGTGAAACCCCGTCTCTACTAAAACTACAAAAAAAATTAGCCGGGCGCGGTGGCGGGCGCCTGTAGTCCCAGCTACTAGGGAGGCTGAGGCAGGAGAATGGTGTGAATCCAGGAGGCGGAGCTTGCAGTGAGCCGAGATCGAGCCACTGCACTCCAGCCTGGTGGACAGAGTGAGACTCCGTCTTAAAAAAAAAAAAAAAAAAGAAGTAAACAAGAAGATTTGAAAATGTATGTGGAAAAGCAAAGGCTCTAGCATCGTCCAAACAATCTTCAAAGATGACACAGTTGGAAGACTTACACCACGTGATACCAAGATTTACCACGGGCCAGGCACGGTGGCTCACGTCTGTCACCCCAGCACTTTGGAAGGCGAAGGTGGGAGGACAACGTGAGTTCAGGAGTTTGAGACCAGCCTGGGGAACATACTGAGAATCCATCTCTATTTTTTATTTTTATATTTTTTAAAGATTTACCATAAAGCTACAAGATGGTAAGTCAAGATGATGTGGTATTGGTCAAAGGACAGACAGAACAACAGAACAAAACAGACTCTAGAAATAGATTCACAAACATATAGTTAACTGATTTTCTACAAAAGTACCAAGTCAGGCTGCATATGGTGACTCATGCCCGTAATCCCAACTCTTTGGGAGACCAAGGTAGGAGGATCACATGAGCCCAGACGTTTGAGACCCGCTTGGGCAAAATAGTGAGACCCTGTCTCAAAAAAAAAAAAAAAAGAAGAAGAAGAAGAAAGAAAAAGAAAAAGAAAAAGAAAAGAAAATCAGAAACAACCAGCCACGGTGGCTCACACCTCTAATCCCAACACTTTGGGAGACCGAGGCAGGTGGATCACTTGAGGTCAGGAGTTTGAGACCAGCCTGGCCAACATGTTGAAACCCCATCTCTACTAAAAATACAAAAAAAAAAAAAAAAAAAAGGCCAGGTGTGGTGGCACACACCTGTAGCCCCAGCTGCTCAGGAGACTAAGGCAGAAGAGCCACTTGGATCTGCGTGGTGGAGGTTGCAGTGAGCCGAGATTGTGCCACTGCACTCCAGCCTGGGCCACAGAGTGAGACTCCATCTCAAAAAAAAAAAAAAAAATCGTAATAAAAAGTACCAACTCAAGTCAATGGGAAAAGGAATGTCTTTTCAATGGAAGTTCCTGGAAAAAACTGGAAATTCATTTGGGAAAAAATAAACGTGACTCCTATATATGACTTTATTCACAAAATTAATTTGAGGTAGGCCAGTGCGGTGGCTCACACCTACAATCCCAGCACTCTGGGATTATACAAAATTAGCCTGGCTTGTTTGTGCACACCTGTAACCCCAGCTACTTGGGGGGGCTGAGGCAGAAGAATTGCTTGAACCCAGGAGGCAGAGGTTGCAGTGAGCTGAGATCAGGCCACTGCACTCCAGCTTGGGTGACGAGCAAAACTCCACCTCAAAAAAAATAATTAATTTGAGGTAGATCATGAACCTGACCTAAAACCAGAACTATACAGCTTCTAGAAGATAGCATAAGGCCGGGCGCGGTGGCTCAAGCCTGTAATCCCAGCACTTTGGGAGGCCGAGACGGGCGGATCATGAGGTCAGGAGATCGAGACCATCCTGGTCTACACGGTGAAACCCCGTCTCTACTAAAAATACAAAAAACTAGCCGGGCGAGGTGGTGGGCGCCTGTAGTCCCAGCTACTCCGGAGGCTGAGGCAGGAGAATGGCGTGAACCCAGGAGGCGGAGCTTGCAGTGAGCTGAGATCCGGCCACTGCACTCCAGCCCAGGAGACACAGCAAGACTCTGTCTCAAAAAAAAAAAAAAAAAAAAAAAGAAGATAGCATAGTACACTGTCTTTGCAATGGAGGGCAGGCAAAGAGTCCTTGGACAGCATACAAAAAGAAAAAACTGATCAAATGAAGTGAAAATTGAAAAAACTTCTTTATCGCAATTTGAAATTTCTGCTTATCCAAAGACACCATTCAGAAAATGGATAAGTTACAGACCTGGAAAAAAAATCTTTGCGGTCATAAAGCTGACAAAACACTTGTATTCAAGTTATGCAAAGACATCAACAACAAAAAACAATCAACAATAAACAACCACATTAGAGAATGGCCAAAAGACTTCAAAAGACACTTAAAGATATACAAATAACAGGCCGGGCACGGTGGCTCACACCTGTAATCTCAGCACTTTGGGAGGCCAAGGCAGGTGGATCACCTGAGATCAGGAGTTTGAGAGCAGCCTGACCAACGTGGTGAAACCCCATCTCTACTAAAAACACAAAAATTAGCCGGGCGTGGTGGTGCACGCCTGTAGTTCCAGCTACTAGGGAGGCTGAGGCAGGAGAATCGCTTCAACCAAGGAGGCAGAAGTTGCAGTGAGTGAAGATCGTGCCATTGCACAGCAGCCAGGGCCACAGAGCAAGACTCCATCTCAAAAAAAATAAATAAAATAAATACACACACACACACACACACACACACACGTACAAATGACCAGAAAGCACATTCAAGAGTGCTTGATTTCATTAATCACCAAGGAAATTCAACTTAAAACCACAGAGAAATACAACTTCTTACTCACCAGAATGGCTAAAATCAAAGGCTGATTTTTTCAGTGGGTACTGGGGGCTACTAGAGGGAGGAGGGGCTGGGAGGTGTGGACTGAGAAACTACCTACTGGGTGCTGTACTCACCACCTGGGTGACGGGATCACCCATACCCCAAACCTCAGCATCACGCAACGTACCCATGTAACAAACTTGCACACGTACCCCCCGAATCTAAAATAAAAGTTGAAATTAAATATAATACACCATTCCATATCTTTTTAAAAAGACACATCCAGTTATCTACTGTCGCATAACACATCACTCCAAACCTTTGTAACTTAAATAACTACAACCATCGTATTATCTCTCGCAGCTTCTTTGGGTCAGGAGTTCAGGAAAGGCCTGTCTGTCTGGGTCAGGCCTGGGGTCTCTCCTGCTGCTGCTGTGGGACGAGAGCTGGATGGGAAAATTTGGGGCTGGAGACGCTGAGGCATCTTTTATCTCCATACATCTTAGAGGCTCTCCGTGTGGACTAGGTGGGGATTTATGAAGCTGTGACAGCCTTGGGGTCCCCAGACTTCTCACTGGGAGGCTCAGGACTCTGAGAAAGCACGTCATGGGCTAAGAAGGTGGACAGATGCTGCATTCCCTTTAGGACCCAGCCTGAGAAGTCACACACTGAGGCACTTCTGCAGCATACTATGGGTTACAAGCGCGACAACAAACCCGTTAGATTGAAGGAGAGTAGAATGAGACTCTGTGTCTTGCTGTGGGAATGGCAAGATTCTTGAAGAGTATGTGGGAAAAGAGATATTACTGCAGCTATTTTTAATTTATTTTATCATTTTATTTTATTTTGAGACAGAGTCTTGCTCTGTCACCCAGGCTGGAGTGCAGTGATGCAATTTCAGCTCACTGCAACCTCCACCTACTGGGTTCAAGTGATTCTCCTGCCTCAGCCTCTCAAATAACTGGGATTACAGGCACCCATCATCACGCCTGGCTAATTTTTGTATTTTTAGTCGAGATGGGGTTTCTCCATGTTGGCCAGGCTGGTCTCAAATTCCTGACCTCAAGTGATCCACCCCCCCTGACCTCCCAAAGTGCTGGGATTATAGGCATGAGTCACCATGCCCAGCCTCTGCAGCCATGTTCAGATAATCGAATCTGTGGAGGATAAACCTGGAAAGAAAAGCAGGTGACACATCATATCAGGGCTTGTAAGCCACTTTTTTTTTTTTTTTTTTTAAAGAGACAGAGGCTGTGCATGGTGGCTCATGCCTGTAATCCCAGCACTTTGGGAGGCAGAGGCAGGTGGATCACAAGGTCAGGTGTTCGAGACCAGCCTGACCAATATGGTGACACCCCTTCTGTACTAAAAAATACAAAAAAAAAAAAAAAAAAAATTAGCCAAGCATGGTCGGGCACCTGTAGCCCCAGCTACTCGGGAGGCTGAAGCAGAAGAATCGCTTGAACCTGGGAAGCGGAGATTGCAGTGAGTCAAGTTCGTGCCACTGCACTCCAGCCTGCGCAGCAGAGGGAGGCTCTGTCTCAGAAAAAAAAAAAAAAAAGAGAGAGAGAGAGAGAGAAAGTCTTGCTTTGTCACCCAGGCTGGAGAGCAGTCGTGTGATCTCGGCTCACTGCAGGCTCGTTTCTCCACAAGTGCCCCTCGGCACAGCTGGTTAACTTTTGGTAGAGACGGGATCTCACTATGTTGCCCAGGCTGGGTTCAAGCGATCCACCCACCTTGACTTCCTAAAGCGTTGACACTATGGGTTTTAGCCCCTCCCAGAGCCCGGCAAGAGTTTAGATCTTGATGTGAATTGTGATGAGGAGGCACTGGAGGACTTTTTGACTTTCTATGTTTTGTTTTTCATCGCTGGAGAGTTTTAAGCAAGAGAGTGAATGGTTTGTTTTTAAAAGTTTGCTCTAGCAGTTGTGCGGAGAGTTCGTGGGGAGGATTTGAAAGCAGAGACCACTTAGGAGAGGACCCAGAAGTCCCACTGCCAGACATGGCAGTCGGCCCCACCCTGGGTAAGGGACCAGGGAGAAGGTGGGGGACATGGAAGCCCACCAGGTTTCCCGCCAGTCCAGCGGTTTTGTTCACTGAAATGGAAAACAGTGGAGAAGTAAGTTTGTTTTGGACACATTGGCTTTGAGGGTCCAGGGTAGATGTACGAGACTGAAACTCAGGCAATAAAAATTGAGGTGAGAGCACACCGCATTTAAACAGGTGCAGAAACACCTAAACAGGAATTCGAGACCAGCCTGAAACCAAAAACCAAAAATCTTAGCCAGGCGTGAGGGTGGGAGGCCAAGGCGGGAGGATGGAGGCACGGGACTGGACGAGACGCGTGTCAGCCCAGAGATTTAAAATCTCTCTGCCCACCCTCCCCTTCGTGCGGTCAACCGTGCAGTTTCCAACAGACAGAAGCACGCATGCGCGCGCCACTGGGTGCCGAGGTCCCCGACAGAAGCACGCATGCGCAAACCTCTGAGTGCAAGGGCTCAGCAGACAGAAGCATGCATGTGCACACCTCTGGGTGCGAGGGCTCAGCAGACAGAAGCCTGCATGCACACATCGCTGTGCCGGGATCTCCAACAGATGGAAGCATGCATGCGCGCACCGCTGTGTGCCTAGTTCTCCAACAGAAGTACGCATGCGTGCCTCTCTGGGTGCCTAGTGCGCCGACAGAAGCACGCATGCGCACACCGCTGTGTGGCTAGTTCTCCAAGAGAAGTACGCATGCGTGCCCCGCTGGGTGCCTAGCGCTCCGACAGAAGCACGCATGCGCGCACCGCTGTGTGTCAAGGGCCCCCGACAGAAGCACGCATTCGCACACCGCTGTGTGCTGAGGTCGCCAAAAGACAGAAACACGCATGCGCACACCGCAGTCCGTGGGGCGCTAGGCTGAAGCGTCCTGACTGCGCAGGCGCAGCGGGGGTGGTCGCCATGGAGACGCGTGGCCCTGGCCTGGCGGTCCCCGCGAAGAGCCGCCCACTAGTCGGCAGCGGGTCTCAGGCGCCCCGGGGGCGGGTTGGGTTGCAGCCCAGCAGGCGGATGGACCGCCGCGGTGGGGCAGAGGCATCGGGGTACGAGGACAACGACGGCGAGGAGGAGGAGCGGGAGGGCGGCGCCGCGGGCCCGCAGGGGTCTAGACTGCCCCCCATCCCAGGCGGCGCCTCCGAGCTGGCCAAACGGAAGGTGAAGAAGAAGAAAAAAAGGAAGAAGAAGACCAAGGGGTCTGGCAAGGGGGACGGTAAGAGGAGCAGGTAGCGCGGCTGTGTCAGCTCCAGTTCTCTGGAGACTCTTCGGGGACTCCGATTTACCTGGAGACCCTTCAGACCGGAAACAGAAGCTCAGTGGTCCCGGACCGAGGTCCTCCTGCTCCCCACACGTGCCGGTCAGCAGCGCAGCGATGCCCCCAGCCCCCGCCCCATGGAGACCATCCGCCAACTTTGCGGTCCCTTAGCCCCACACAGAGACCCCCCACAGACATCCACCATTCCTAAGAGCCTTCCAGCCCCACACAAAGACACCCTCTGAACTTGCTAAGCCCTCAGCCAAAACTGGCAATCTTAAACTTCTGCACGTTCCCCACAGAGGCCCTCCTCACAAGACACTCTCCCCACCCCAAACACATTGATGCCACTTGAAAGGCCCTCACTCTCATGCACAGAGAAGGGCAGAGTCCTGCCTCCCCTCCTCACACTCTCGTGCTTTAAGGCTGCCTGCCTCTGGATGTGCTGTAGACACCCACACCCACAGACGTGTATATAAGCATGGGCTCCCCGTCGCACCCACCAAGGGGCAGCCTTGGACTGCACAAACCCCATCACGCCAGTCACTGTGACATCCTCCGATAATCCCTGACACCCTCCACCACTCTCCTCTTCATATCAATGTAACACCAACAGTGAAACTAAAGGGCGGGGCGCAGCGGCTCACGCCTGTAATCCGAGCATTTTGGGAGGCCGAGGTGGGAGGATCACTTGAACCCAGGACTTCCAGGCTGCAGTGAGCTATGATCCCACCACTGCACTCCAGCCTGGGCAACAAGCAAAACCCTCTTTAAAAAATAATAAAAAAAACCTGAAGCACAGATCCCTGTGATGCACACACATTCATAGTCTACACACACAGACACAGGCTGTTAACGTGTTACACATTCACGTGTGTAGTCACACACAGGCAGGAATTGCACTCTGTCCCAGGGACACCTTCACAAACACACACACCCCACATGCCATAAACCCCAGTCCCTACCTCTCACCAAGCTCTTCTTGTAGAATCCCTAGATTTCTTGACAAAGGGCCTGAGCACCCACTTTGAGGAGAGGGAGCACACCAGTGACAGAGAATGCAGGTGCCCGTGAGTGCTGTGAGGCCACTGTCGCCTGTGTGGCCCACCTCAGTGGCTTTGGCTGTCAGGGAGAGGGCCCTAAGCTCCACTTCTGGGCCCTGGTGCTCTGTGGCAGAGCTGGCACCAAGGCAAGCAGGAGGCAGGAGTGGCAGCCTGGCCCATATTGACCGTGCAGTGTGGGGAGGGAGCACCGGGAAGATGATAAGTCCTTCTCAGGTGGCATCGTAATACAAAAGCAAGAAAATTCTGCAGTTCGGGTCAAGAAGTCCTGTGTGTCTGGGCACAGTGACTCACACCTGTAATCCCAGCACTTTGGGAGTTCGAGACCAGCCTGGCCAACATGGTGAAACCCCGTCTTTCATATATTTTATATGAAAATATAAAAACTAGCTGGGAGTGGTGGCAGGCGCCTAGAATTGCTTGAACCTGGGAGGTGGAGGTTGCAGCGAGCCGAGGTTGTGCCACTGCGCTCCAGCCTGGGTGGCAGAGTGAGACTCTGTCTCAAAAAAAAAAAAAAAAAAAAAAAGAAGCCCTGTGTGTATCTGCAAAAAGAAATTTGGCAGTTCACCGTCCTTTTGACTCAGCTCTTCACTGTAGAAATGACGGTGACAGGTTCCTCATACCGTCAGCAGGGGGCACCAGACAGCGTTCAGGGCGCAGGAAGGGAGAGAAGTGTCAAAAGCCGATTACTTTTCTTTTTTTTCTTACGGGAGATACTTCTCTCTCCCCTAAAATAAAAGGATGAGCTGACGAAAGAACCACAATTTGTAGCATTTTATGTGCATGTTAAATAACTCTGAAGTGCTGTTCATGTTAAAAAATCAGTACAAGGGCCGGGCGCGGTGGCTCAAGCCTGTAATCCCAGCACTTTGGGAGGCCGAGATGGGCGGATCACGAGGTCAGGAGATCGAGACCATCCTGGCTAACACGGTGAAACCCCGTCTCTACTAAAAAATACCAAAAACCTAGCCGGGCGAGGTGGCAGGCGCCTGTAGTCCCAGCTACTCGGGAGGCTGAGGCAGGAGAATGGCATAAACCCGGGAGGCAGAGCTTGCAGTGAGCTGAGATCCGGCCACTGCACTCCAGCCTGGGCAACAGAGCGAGACTCCGTCTCAAAAAAAAAAAAAAAAAAAAAAAGTACAAGCCACGCAACAGAAGTATTTCTGGCATAATATTGCTTTCATCAGTCAAATTTAGAAAGTTTTCCTGTTTTTTTCCGTTTCTTCCATCATAAAGTGTCTAGACTCGGGTAGAGTCACAGACTCCCAGACCTGGGAATGGCCACGGTGAGCACGTGGTGAGGGTGTGTGGGGGCAGCACGGCCCGGTGGAAAGAGCGGAGCACTGGGGGCCTGGCCTGCACTCAGGTCCCAGCTCTGCCACTGGCTCTTGACACTGGCAAGTCCCTGAAACTTTTTGAGCTTCGATTTCCTCCCCCAAAAAACAGGGCCTATCGCCTTTACCCAGAGGGCCTGGCTCAGACCATGTGCTCAGTGAATGGTTCCTCCTTCCCCAAAATAGTTCCAGCAAAATCACACAGGCAGTAGGTGGGCATGAGGCGGGTGGACTTGGCAGCCTGAGCCCTGGGTACGGAGGGGCCCCCATCCTCCTCTTCCATCTTGGGTGATTTGGGCACCATCCCCAGCAGGCCAAGGGCAGACATTGCGGCAAACACTAACCTGCTCATCTACTCAGCAGATAAACATCAGAGCCCGAGCGTGAAGAGCCAGCTGCTTTCTTCCTCCTTTCATGACATCTTAAGTCCTGGCAAAGACCGTGGCCCGAAACCGGAGCACAGACAGAGCAAAGTGGAGAACAGGCACCTCCCTTCGGACTCCTCCACCGTCAGCCTCCCCGACTTTGCCGAAATAGCCGAGAACCTTGCGAACCAGATCAACGAAAGTCTGCGCTGGGATGGAGTTCTTGCTGACCCAGAGGCAGAGAAGGAAAGGATTCGCATCTATAAACTGAACCGGAGAAAGCGGTACCGGTGCTTGGCCCTCAAGGGCTTCCACACCGACCCTGATGCCCTCAAGAGCTTCCACACTGACTCCAATGCCCTCAAGAGCTTCCAGTCCGACCCCGGCGCCCTCAAGAGCTTCCAGTCCGACCCCGACGCCCTCAAGATCTTCCAGTCCGACGCTGACGCCCTCAAGGGCTTCCAGTCCAACCCCGACGCCCTCAAGAGCTTCCAGTCCAACCCCGATGCCGAGGAGACCCCTGAGAACTTACCCTACCTCTCAGACAAAGACAGCAGCTCCAGCTGCAGGCAGCCCACATCGACAGCTGAGCACCCCAATCTCTACTTGGAAGGAAACCTTACCCCAAAGCTTCTACGCTCTGATTTAGCTCCTACTCTGCTGGAGTAAAACTCCACCCACAATGCGACAAACTGGTAATTTCTCCTTACCACAAGTTTATGTGTTAAAAACAGTCATCACAAAAGAAAATGAGGCCAGTACACGGGCGAGGCCGACTCTCCCATCACCAGGATGCCCTTGGCTGCCCGGGAAAGCCACAGCTCCTCGAGAACATACGCAATTTAGTGAACAGAATTCTTTTCAGAATTTCCTTTTTCTTAAATAAGCATCTCTGTTATTTCTCACCACAGCTAGTTGTCTATAATCTGCCCCCAAAAGAAAAGAAAGTGTGTAGATTATTTACATCTTAAAGTCTCCATCTCATGGTGAAACTCCTCACACAGTACCTGCTTCTGTCGGCCCAAGGACCATGCTCTGAACCTCTTGGAGCCTTTTTCTGTTTTAATTAAATGCACGTCCTGCCTTTAAACGGCCTCAGAATAAGTGGGTTCCAGAACTTCATCCCTGGGAAGTTAGAAGTCCCAAAAGGAATATTGCTTCTTTTATAAACATGGTCCCCTCCTAATCCCACGTTAGAAAAAGCCTCGCTTAATCCCAGCACTTTGGGAGGCCGAGACGGGCGGATCACGAGGTCAGGAGATCGAGACCATCCTGGCTAACACGGTGAAACCCCGTCTCTACTAAAAAATACCAAAAACCTAGCCGGGCGAGGTGGCAGGCGCCTGTAGTCCCAGCTACTCGGGAGGCTGAGGCAGGAGAATGGCATAAACCCGGGAGGCAGAGCTTGCAGTGAGCTGAGATCCGGCCACTGCACTCCAGCCTGGGTGACAGAGCCAGACTCCGTCTCAAAAAAAAGAAAAAAGAAAAAAGAAAAAGCCTCGCTACACCGAATACACATTCCTCCCTGCCACAAACAGCCAGTGAGGGCCATGTGCTGCCGCAGTTCGTGCCCTCCCAGAAGCAGCCCCTGAGACGAGGATTCAAATGCAAGTAGAGTATCTGGGAGAACAAAGGATGAGTAGAGGGTGATACAGAGAAGGGAAGACGGCCAATCCTGGAACTTTTGTTTTTAGACAGGATCCAGCTCTGCCGGCCGGGCTGGAGTGCAGTGGTGTGGTCACGGCTCTCGCTGCACTCCGCCTCCTGGGCTCACGCGATCCTCCCACCTCAGCCCCCTGAGTAGCAGGGACTGTAGGCGAGTGCCACCACGCCTGGCTAGTTTTTTAAATGTTTGTAGAGATTGGGGTGGGGTGGGTGGATCTCACTCTGTTTCGCAGGCTGGTCTCAAACTCCTGGCCTCAAGCAATCCTCCCACCTTGGCCTTCCAAAACGCTGGGATTACAGGCATGAGCCACTGTGTCTGGCCCGGCTTCCAGGGAGTATTAGGCCAGTTTTCTTACTGGGCAACTGGAGCTTAATTCCACAGGGAAACCCCCTTCTAGAATTATCCCACCTAAGGGTGAGGAAGCTGGGGAATTTATACTCCCCAAAGGCAGTGGCTGGGGGCTGGTCCTGCGTGTGTGTGTGTGTGTCCCGGCATTTCTAGCTGAAAAGTCCAAAGGAAAAGGGGGTCTCTAGGGAAGCCTCCTCTACCTCAGCAACACGTGGTCTGAGAGGGCAGCATGGAGGCTGAGATGACATCCCTGACCTTCAAGAGGTTACAGTGTTTTGGGGTAGACAAGAAATGAGTGTACACGGGAGAAGGTTGTTGTTTTTTTTTTTTTTTTTTTTTTTTGAGACAGAGTCTCGCTCTGTCGCCCAGACTGGAGTGCAGTGGCCGGATCTCAGCTCACTGCAAGCTCCGCCTCCCGGGTTTACGCCATTCTCCTGCCTCAGCCTCCCGAGTAGCTGGGACTACAGGCGCCCGCCACCTCGCCCGGCCAGTTTTTGTATTTTTAGTAGAGACGGGGTTTCACCGTGTTAGCCAGGATGGAGCACAGGAGAAGTTAAAAGCCAATACAGACGTCACAGAATGCTCGTCTGACAATGAAGTGGCAATGCCTGGGTGTGGTGGCTCAGGCCTGCAATCCCAACACTGGGAGGCTGGGGCAGGTGGATCATCTGAAGTCGGGCGTTCGAGACCAGCCTGGCTAATACGGTGAAACCCTGTCTCTGCTAAAAGTACAAAACTAGCCGGACATGGTTGCAGGTGCCTGTAGTTCCAGCTACTCAGGAGGCCAAGGCAGGAGAATCACTTGAACCCAGGAGGCAGAGGTGGCAGTGAGCCAAGATGGCGCCACTGCACTCCACTCTGGGCAACAGAGCAAGACTCTGTCTCAAAAAAAAAAAAAAATGTTGAAGTGTCATGGTCCCTGCTAGCCCTAGGCCAGCAGAGCAGCCCTCTTCTCACCCTTCCTTAAAAGGCCAGTTAGTTTCCACATTTGCCCTCACGCCATATTAGAATATACCGAAGAGACGTTTGGAAGAGTCCTGTCCTGCCATGGAGAATGGTTAGCAGACAGGAACGGCCCTCCCTGTGCTGAGGCCAGGCCCGTCCTCTCTGCTGTCCATCAAGAGGAAGGGGCAGGAAATACTCCAGTGCCAGCCACAGGACCTCACTTGTGTCCAGGGTATAAAAGCAAAGGCAGAGAAAGAACGGGGCAGCCACGGGGCTGGCATCTCCTGTGCCCTCCAGGTCCACCACAGTGGCTGGGACCTGGGGCACAGAAGAGTGTGAGGGTGCACTGGGCTGAGACGGTCGCTTAGCAGTGCCTTCCATGGCGGTGGGAGGCAGGGGCGGGGGCCATGATCATCTCCCAACCATGAGGTAACATTCTAGGAAAGTAGCTAAGATGGTGAGCTTTGACATCAGAGCTGAATTAATCTCTTTCCCGGCACATGTAGCGTTGTGTCCCCTGGCAGACTGCTTCACCGCTCTGAGCCTTAGTGTCCTCATCTGAAGACCAGACTGCAAATTCCTACCTTAGTGCTGTGAGAATCAAGTGCACTGAAGCATCGAGATGGTGCCCGGCACCCGGGAAACCAACTTCTGTAAGAGTTTTAATCAGTGGTACTTCAGGGTGGTGTGGCCACGGGTCTGCTAGACAGACTCCGAGTGACGGTGCAGACCTTACCTCCTGGAAGGGTGAGCTTCACAAAAGAAACCTGGCTTCAGTGGCTGGCCAAGAGACAGAATTCACACACCGCAGAACCAATGACGGGGCCGCAGCAGGAGCGAGTGGAGCAGGAAGGAAGCCAGGGCCCGGAAGGCTGGAGCTTCACGTAGAATGATAGACAGCAGATGGGGTGAGGGCTCCTGAAGCACACAAGTGGCTTCAGCTCAGAACACCTTGGGTTCGAAGTTTTAATATCTTTCCCATGCCCAGGCTGTAGCAGTGAGGACTCCTTCAGGGCAAGAAACAAACCGCAGTGAAAACCACCTTACAGACCAAGGGGAAAAGGTTGGCCTTTTTTTTCTTTTTGAGACAGAGTTTCGCTCTTGTCGCCCAGGTTGGAGTGCAGTGGCACCATCTCGGCTCACCACAACCTCCGCCTCCCGGGTTCAAGCAATTCTCCTGCCTCAGCCTCCCGAGTAGCTGGGAATACAGGCGCCCACTACTACACCCAGCTAATTTTTGTATTTTTAGTAGAGACGGGGTTTCACCACTTTGGTCAGGCTGGTCTCGAACTCCTGACCTCAGGTGATCCACCCACCTCGGCCTCCCAAAGTGCTGGGATTACAGGCATGAGCCACCGCGCCAGGCAGGAATGGTCAACTTTTAAAGCCAACAGTCCAGGGTTGCCTGTGGCTTCAGTCATGGCCGGATCCAGGAGGTCACACTGTGTCATCACAATGTCCTTCTCTCTCCGTATTTCACCTCTGCCTCCTCCAAATCAGCTTTATGTTCAGGCAGGTTCTCATCACAGGATGGCAAAGCCACTAACATCCTTACAGTTTTGTAAGGAAAAGAGAGTTACTCCTCTGTCCCTATCCCATGTCTGCATCAATCCCAAGAAGGTCTCTGGCCTGGCAGGGGTCATACGTCCATCACTGGACTCATCCCGGCAGCAAGGCGAATGCAGTGTTTGATGGCTACAGAGACCTAGAACGTGGAGCGGGGCAGGGCAGCCCAGCAGGACGCATGAGCTAAACAGATTGTTACAGAATCTATCCAGAATCTGGCCGGGCGCAGTGACTCGCCTGTAATCCCAGCACTTTGGGAGGCTGAGGCAGGAGGATCACTTAAGGTCAGGAGTTCAAAACCAGCCTGGCCAACGTGGTGAAACCCCGTCTCTACTGAAGAAACCAAAATTAACCAGTGTGGTAGCACTCACCTGTAGTCCCAGCTATTTGGGAGGCTAAGGTGGGAGAATTGCTTGAACCCAGGAGGCGGAGGCTGCAGTGAGCTGAGATCACGCCATTGCACTCCAGCCTGGGCAGCAAAGCGAGATTCTATTTTAAAAAAAAAAGAAAAGAAAAGAAAAAAGAAAAAATGTATCTAGATTGTCTCTGTCTCTCTCTCTCTCCTCTGTTTGAGACAGGGTCTGGTTCTGTCGCACAGGCTGCAGTGCAGCGGCATGACCTAGGCTTACCGCAACCTCCACCTCCTAAGCTCAAGTGGTTCTCCCCCCTCCCCCTCCTGAGTAGCTGGGACTACGGGTGCACACACCACTATGCCTGGCTAATTTTTGTATTTTTTGGTAGAGATGGGATTTTCCCATGTTTCCCAGGCTAGTCTCAAACTCCTGAGTTCAACCGATCAGCCCACCTCAGCCTTCCAAAGTGCTGGGATTACAGGCGTGAGCCACTGTGCCCGGCCGATCCAGAGTCTGCACAGAATACAGAGTGATTCCCTGAAGAGACAAGTAGAACAGATTCGTCCATTGCCTTCCAAATGAAGAATGATTCTAATTTTCACTTTTTAAATTTTTTATAATCCACCCAATGACCTATCAAGAATGATTCATTTTTATTTATTTTTGTTTTTTCATACCCCATCCAGTGACCTAGCAAGAATGATTCATTTTTGGTGAGGTGCGGGGGCTCATGCCTGTAATCCCAGCACTTTGGGAGGCCAGGCAGGTGGACTGCTCAAGTCCAGGAGTTAAGAGACCAGCCTGGGTAACACAGCAAAGCCCCATCTCTACAAAATATACAAAAATTAGCAGGGCATGGTACACACCTGCAGTCCCAGCCACTTGGAAGCCTGAGGTAGAAGGATCACTTGAGCCTGGGAGGCAGAGGCTGCAGGGAGCCGAGATCATGCCATACAATCAGCCTGGGTGACAGAGTAAGACCCTGTCTCAAAATACATATATATATATTTAAAAGCCTCTGTCCAGGCCGGGTGCGGTGGCTCAAGCCTGTAATCCCAGCACTTTGGGAGGCCGAGATGGGCGGATCACGAGGTCAGGAGATCGAGACCATCCTGGCTAACACGGTGAAACTCTGTCTCTATTAAAAATACAAAAAAAACCCGTCTCTACTAAAAAAATACAAAAAACTAGCCGGGCGAGGCAGCGGGCGCCTGTAGTCCCAGCTACCCGGGAGGCTGAGGCAGGAGAATGGCGTAAACCCGGGAGGTGGAGCTTGCAGTGAGCTGAGATCCGGCCACTGCACTCCAGTCTGGGCGACAGAGCGAGACTCCATCTCAAAAAAAAGCCTCTGACCACGGGTCATGGGAGTGGCCTGCATGGCATGAGTCCATCTCAATCGACCTGGGTGGACTACATGCTTCTCTCCAACACTACGGACCCTTGGCCATTGCTACGGAATCTTACAAAGACGAACAGCGCTCTGTAATCACGGGTCTGTGAGTTGTTTTGGAGCAGAATGTGCCAGCCCATCAGCACTGTTCAGTGATAACATTTGGGGTGATGATTTGCACCTGGTTTTGGTGGCGCCTGAGTTTCCACCTTTCAAGCTAGTCACGTGGCTAGAATGTGCCCACACGACCAGCTCAGAACAGGAGACCCCCAGCACGAGAAGACTCTGGGTTTCCTGGCACCGAGATGCTTCGTACACACACAGGCGGTGGTGAGAGACTCAGGAACAAGGCGCTCCTGTGTAAGCCTCGTGGACATCCACCGTGGACCACACAGGAAGACACGCTCAGGGATGTGGCCGCCTTTGTGTGGCTGGCGTGGTCAATGGCCCCTAAGGATCTCTGTCTCCTGGTATTCATGCTGGTCTCTTGAATGTGGGTTGAACTTATCGGCTCTTTCCAGTGAACAGAATATGGCAAAAGTGATGGAATATCACCTTCCAAGAGGAAGTTACAAAAAGAGATTGTGTTCAGGAGGAGGACGAGGAGCAACGTGTAGGTGGAGCCCGGGGGTTTTAGGGCGATGAGACTATTCTGTGTGATGCCAAGATGGGAGTTACATGTCATTACACAGTTGTCATTACACAACTTTAAGGGTTGTTACACAGACCCTTAAAATGTACACCAAGAGTGAACCCTCGTGTAAACTACGGACTTGAGTTCATCATAAGGTACCAAGGCCACGTGTGGTCGCTCACGCCTGTAATCCCAACACTGCAGGAGGCTGAGGCATGAGAACCACCTGAATCCAGGAGTTCAAGATCAGCCTGGGCAACATAGTGAGACCCTGTCTCTACAAAAAATAAAAAAAAAATTAGCTGTGCATGCCAGCGTGTGCCTGGAGTCCAATTACTTGGGAGGCTGAGGTGGGAGGACCATCAGCCTGTAGGTTGAGGCTGCAGTGAGCTGTGATCCCGCCACTGCACTCTAGCCTGGGCGATAGAGTGAAACTCTGTCTCAAAAATACAAAAATAAAGTCTATTTATTAGCAAGAGACAGAGAAAGAGAGAAAGAGGGAATGGGGGAGGCTCTGGTTTCCATGTGACACACTTTTTTCTTTTTTTTTTTTTTTTTTTTTTGAGACATGGTCTCGCCCTGTTGCCCAGACTGGAGCTCAGTGGCGTGGCCACAGCTCACTGTAGCCTCAGTCACCCCAGGCTCAGGTGATCCTCCCACCTCAGCCCCCTGAATAGCTGGAAGCACAGACACACACCACCACACCTGGCTAAGTTTTGTATTTCTTGTAGAGACACGGTCTCACCACACTGCCCAAGCTGGTCTCAAACTCCTGGGCTCAGGCGATCCTCCTACCTCAGCCTCCCAAAGTGCTGGGATTACAGGCGTCAGCCACCGTGCCTGGCCTGACACACTCTACATGTTTGCTTCTCTCCGTGAACTTGCTCTGGGGAAAGCCAGCTGCAGTGTCGTGGGCTGCCCTGAGGAAAGGGGCCCCCCTGGAAAGAAATCACGTCTCCGTCCACCAGCACGGTGGACCTGAGGCCTGCTACCAGCCACGTGAGTGCAAGTGGAAGCAGGTGAAGCTCAGTCGAGCCTCGAGGTGTCTCCCTCTGTGAGAGACCCCACCTTTAATGGTAGCTATAATATTTTATGGCATTTTATAGTTTATAGCTTCTTCTATCTCATTCATTCCCTTTGCAGTAGAAATTATTTCCATTTTACAACTTAGGCTTAGAGAGGAGGTGATTGCTAGAATTACACAATTCCTAAGAGAATTGCTCTGAGGTCTCCAACTGTCTTTTAAGAAATATGTATCAAGCAACTGCTAAATATGCAGTTCTCTGCGTGTTGCTGCCAGAATGATACTAACAGTCCCTGTGTATGTGGCACCTCCTCTGCCCAGGCACGGTGTTGGCCATCGAACTGCACGACTTTATTTCAGCTCCACAACAATGTTTGAGGTGCAAGATGCTATAATTCCCATCCACCAAGGAAATGGGCACAGACTGGGAAAGTGACTTGCCCAGGGTCACACCAGGAGTTAGAGGAGAAGCTGGGATGTCACACCCGGGCTGGCAGGTTCCAAAGATCCTGCTGTTAATTACTGCCCTGCAGTATCTAAGACCTCAGCAGGTGGGAGCCAAGCCTCACCCCTGCAGGGGTCAACAACAATGGGAGGAGATAGATCAAGGCAGCAATGGGAGGAAGTAGTCCAGTGGGGCTTGTCAGTGGGGTCAGTGGAATGGAAGAAGTGGTGCTGGAAGGAAGAAGGGTTCCTGGGAATTGTAGCCAGAAGGGGAGGAGGGGTCTGGGGAGGTAGAAACCTCCACCAACCCGGGCTCCCGAGGGCCCCCATTGTCTCAGACCTCCTGGCCACACTATGTGGTTCTCCATGGTCTAAGCTGGCCTCTGACACCACCGACATCCCCTCTGACCGTCACTGGACAGGCTTGTACATCATTCCACCATCCCACAGCCGTACTTCCAGGCTGTGCTCGGCAGCCTCTGCCTGCAGCTCCTGCCCACGCCTTACCGCTGAGGACGGGAGCCTAAGACTGCACTGCACAGAATGTGGTCCTGGGACCAGAAGAACCAACAGGACGGGGACTTGTTAGAAACTCTCGTTAGTGGGGCACGGCGGCTCATGCCTGCAGTCCCAGCACATTGGAAGGCTGAAGTGGGAGGATCACTTGAGGCCGTGAGTTAGAGAACAGCATGGGCAACATGGCCAGAACCCACCTCTACAAAAAGAAAAAAAAACAGTTAGTTGGCCCTCCCAGCTCCTCGGGAGGCTGAGGCAGGAGGATCAACTGAGCCCAGGAGCTCCAGGTTACAGTGAGCTATGGTTACACCACCGCACTCCAGCCCGGGTGACAGAGCGAGACCCTGTTTCTAAAAATTAATAAACTTTTTTTTGTTTTTTGTTTTTCGTTTTGAGATGAGTTTCTCTCTGTCACCCAGGCTGGAGGGCAGTGGCGTGATCTCGGCTCACTGCAATCTCCACTTCCTGGGTTCAAGTGATTCTCCTGCCTCAGCCTCCCAAATAGCTGGGATTACAGGTGCACGCTGCCACACCCTGCTAATTTTTGTATTTTCAGTAGAGACGGGGTTTCACCATGTTGGCCAGGCTGGTCTTGAACTGCTGACCTCAGGTGATCCACCCACCTCGGCCTCCCAAAGGGCCGGGATGACAGGCGTGAGCCATCATGCCTGGACAATAGACATTTTTTAAAACGCAGCCGGGTGCGGTGGCTCACACCTGTAATCCCGGCACATTGGGCAGCTGAGGTGGGAGGATCCCTTGAGTCCAGGGGCTCAAGACCAGCCTGGGCATCATGGTGAGATCCTACCTCTAAAAAAAATAAAATTAGCCAGGTGTGTGGCACCTGCCTATAGGCTTAGCTACATGGAAGGCTGAAGTGGGAGGATAGCTTGAGCCTGGGAAGTTGCGGCTACAGTGAGCCAAGATCACACCACTGCACTCCCGCCTGGGCAACAGAGCAAGACTCTCTCAAGAAAATAAATAAAATTAACAAAATGTTTTCAAAAGAAACTCCCTTGTTAGTGGATTCTCAAGTCCCCGCTGCAAACCAGACCTACTGTATCAGAACCCATAGTTTAACCAAGTCCCCAGATGATTCTAGGCTAACCCACTGTGAGAGGCTGTGGTTGTTGGGACACAATTCCCCATACGGAATTCTCACTCTGCTTACGTTTCTCCACGTCCCCACTGACTACCTTTGATTCAGACCCTCTTTCATAGGATGAATAGCCTTGGAAGATAGAGACCGTGTCTCCCTCCAGAGCAAAGGGCTGATTAGCTTCAATGATTACAGAAGATCCTGTTTCCCGGGCTCAGAGCTCCTCTGCTGTAACCTAAACCCTTCTGTTCTCATGTCACCCAGAGACTCTTCCTGTCACCCTGTAGGAAATGATTCTGAGGAAACCAGCACAACTGCAAACACTCTGGCTAGTGCTGTTGCTGTGACTAATAAACATCCTTTGTCTCTGGCCCCAGAGTCTCCTGTCTTTAGCTAACATCCATGAAATTGTGGCGGGCGGCCAGGTACAGTGGCTCACACCTATAATCCTAGCACTTTGAGGCAAAGGTGGGGGGATCAAGAGGTCAGGAGTTCCAGACCAGCCTGACCAATATGGTGAAACCCCATTTCTACTAAAAATACAAAAACTATCCTGGCATGGTGTAGGGTGCCTGCAATCCCAGCTACTCAGGAGGCTGAGGCAGGAGAATCACTTGAACCCAGGAGGCGGAGGCTGCAGTGAGCCGAGATCACACCATTGCACTCCAGCCTGGGCAACAGAGCAAGAGTCCGTCTCAAAAAAAAAAACAAGAAAAGAAAAGAAAGGAAATTGTAGCAGGCTAACTTGTTAGCTTGCTAAAAACATAAAATCTCATTCTTCCCAGTTCCTGACCCTGGTCTAAGTGACAGACACACTAACCATTTAATTATCTGGTTTCTCTACACTTAGATCACGAGAAACAATGTGATCCTCATTCAGATCTTACTTTTCAAGAAATGCATGGGGTGTGAGGCAAACTAGAAAATACAGAGAAGCAAAAAAAAAAAAAAAAGTTTTAGGAGGCCAGGCATGATGGCACATGCCTGTAATCTCAGCACTTTGGGAGGCCAAGACGGGCGGATTGCTCGAGGTCAGGAGTTCGAGACCAGTCTGGCCAACATGGTGAAGCCCCATCTCTACGAAAAATACAAAAATTAGCAGTGTGTAGTGGCACATGAGACTCACTTGAACTCAGGAGGTGGAGGTTGCAGTGAGCTGAGATCGTGCTACCGCACTCCAGTCTGGGCGACAGAGCAAGACTTTGTCTCAAAAAAAAGTTTTAGGCCGGGCGCGGTGGCTCAAGCCTGTAATCCCAGCACTTTGGGAGGCCGAGACGGGCGGATCACGAGGTCAGGAGATCGAGACCATCCTGGCTAACACGGTGAAACCCCGTCTCTACTAAAAATACAAAAAAAAAAACTAGCCAGGCGAGGTGGCGGGCGCCTGTAGTCCCAGCTACCCCGGAGGCTGAGGTAGGAGAATGGCGTAAACCTGGGAGGCGGAGCTTGCAGTGAGCTGAGATCCGGCCACTGCACTCCAGCCCGGGCAACAGAGCAAGACTCCTTCTCAAAAAAAAAAAAAAAAGTTTTAAAAACACCGACTAGTCCCACCATCAGGAGAGAGATAGCCTCATCTGTTTGGATTCATCCTTCCAGCCTTTTTCTATTAATATATCTAAGTATACGAAAACAAAATTGCCAGGTGTGTTGGCTCATGTCCATAACCCCAGCACTTTGGGAGGCTGATGTGGGAGGATCACTTGAGGCCAGGAGTTCAAGTTTGCAGCAAGCTATAGCTGCACCACTGCACTCCAGCCTGGATAACAGAACAAGACCCTAGCTCTAAAAAATAAAATAAAATAAATAAATATGGCCAGGCATGGTGGCTCAACACCTGCTCTTTGAGGATTTCTTGAGGCCAGGAGTTCAAGACCAGCCTGGGCAACAAAAATGAGACCCTGTCTCTACAAAACATTTGAAAAATTAACGCCGGACACGGTGGCTCACACCTGTAATCCCGGTACTTTGGGAGGTCAAGGCAGTTGGATCACCTGAGGCCGGGAGTTCGAGACCAGCCTGACCAACATAGAGAAACCCTGCCTCTACTGAAAATACAAAATTAGCTGGGCGTGGTGGTGGGCGCCTGTAATCCCAGCTACTTGAGAGGCTGAGGCAGGAGAATCGCTTGAACCCGGGAGGCAGAGGTTGCGGTGAGCCAAGATCGCACCACTGCACTCCAGCCTGGGCAACAAGAGCAAAACTCCATCTCAAAAAAAAAAAAAAAAAAAAAAAGAAAATTAATGGGATAACAATATATAAATTGTTTTAAAATAATTTTCTTAAAAATATGACTTGGTGTCCAGGCGTGGTGGCTCACACCTGCAATCCCAGCACTTCAGGAGGTTGAGGTGCGCAGATCACTTGAGGTCAGGAGTTTGAAATCAGCCTGGCCAACATGGTAAAAACCTGTCTCTACTAAAAATACAAAAAAATTAGCCAGGTGTGGTGGTGCACAGCTGTAGTCCCAGCTACGCGGGAGGCTGAGACAGAAGAATGGCTTGAACCCGGGAGGCAGAGGTTACAGCGAGCTGAGACCACGGCACTGCACCCCAGCCTGGGCGACAGAGCAGACTCATCTGAGAGGGGAAAAAAAAAAAAAAAAAA
>NC_045449.1:270836-287918 GCF_002776525.5 Piliocolobus tephrosceles
TATATGTTCTGCCTCCCGGGTTCACGCCATTCTCCTGCCTCAGCCTCCCGAGCAGCTGGGATTACAGGCACCCGCCACCTCTCTCGGCTAATTTTTTTTGTATTTTTAGTAGAGACGGGGTTTCACCATGTTAGCCAGAATGGTCTCGATCTCCTGACCTCGTGATCTGCCCGTCTCAGCCTCCCAAAGTACTGGGATTACAGGCTTGAGCCACCGCGCCCAGCCTATATATATATTATATATATATATATATATATCGCATGGATATCTTTCTAAATCACTAAACTGACATCCACATCATAATTTGTGATGTTTGCCTAGTACTCCATTGTATGAACTGTTTATTCAGTTTCCTATCTGCGGAAATCTAGTTTCCTTTTTTTTTCTTTTCTTCTCTTTTTTGAGATGGAGTCTCACTCTGTTGCCCAGGCTGGAGTGCAGTGGTGCGATCTTGGCTCACTGCAACCTCCGCCTCCCAGATTCAAGTGATTCTCCTGCCTCAGCCTCCCGAGTAGCTGGGATTACAGGCACCTGCCACCAGGCCCAGCTAACTTTTGTATTTTTCATAGAGATGGGGTTTCACCATGTTGGTCAGGCTGGTCTCGAACTCCTGACCTTGTGATCCACCTGCCTTGGCCTCACAAAGTGCTGGGATTACACGCATGAGCCACCGCACCCGGCTCCCCTTTTTTTTTTTTTTTTTTTTTTTGACTATTCTAAACAACTTTGCAATGAATATCCTTATAGGCACATGTACTGTAATTTTCTAGTGTTTTGAGTATGTTTTTAGAGTGAAATTATAAACCAAAATATAATTTTTTTTTTTTGAGACGGAGTCTTGCTCTGTCGCCCAGGCTGGAGTGCTGTGGCCGGATCTCGGCTCACTGGAAGCTCCGCCTCCCGGGTTCACGCCATTCTCCTGCCTCAGCCTCCTGAGTAGCTGGGACTACAGACGCCCGCCACCTCGCCCGGCTAGTTTTTTGTATTTTTTAGTAGAGATGGCGTTTCACCATGTTAGCCAGGATGGTCTCGATCTCCTGACCTCGTGATCCGCCCGTCTCGGCCTCCCAAAGTGCTGGGATTACAGGCTTGAGCCACCGCGCCCAGCCACCAAAATATAATTAAATAAACACTTATATAGCTTTTAACTCACACCAGGTACTGTTCTAAGCACTTTGCATATATCAGCTCATTTAATCCTCACCACATCTCTAGGAGAAAAGCGCTCTTGCCATCCCTCTTCTATAGGGAGTTTAAGGGGCTTGCCCAAGGTCACAGAGCTAATAAGTGGTGAAGCCGGGATTTGAACCCAGGCATTCTGGCTCAAAGTCTGTGTGTACTCATTCTGCTATGGGTTACTCCCAGTTTTAAATGCCCTCTTTGCCTTTCCTAAGAGCCAAATAGGAAAAAGCACTAGGGCCGGGAGCGGTGGCTCACGCCTGTCATCCCAGAACTTTGGGAGGCCGAGGCGGGTGGATCAACTGAGGTCAGGAGTTCAAGATCAACCTGGCCAACATGGAGAAACCCCATCTCTACTAAAAATACAAAAATTAGCTGGGTGTGGTGGTGGGTGCCTGTAATCTCAGCTACTCAGGAGGCTAAGGCAGGAGGTGGAGACTGCGGTAAGCTGAGATCGCGCCACTGCACTCCAGCCTGGGTGACAGAGCAAGACTCCATCTCAATTCAAAAAGAAAAAGAAAAAAAGGGCTAGGCGCGGTGGCTCACGCCTGTAATCCCAGCACTTTGGGAGGCCGAGACGGGCAGATCACGAGGTCAGGAAATCGAGACCATCCTGGCTAACACGGTGAAACCCGGTCTCTACTAAAAAATACAAAAAACTAGCCGGGCGAGGTGGCGGGCACCTGTAGTCCCAGCTACTTGGGAGGCTGAGGCAGGAGAATGGCGTGAACCCGGGAGGCGGAGCTTGCAGTGAGCTGAGATCCGGCCACTGCACTCCAGCCTAGGCGACAGAGCCAGACTCTGTCTCAAATAAAAAGAAAAAAAGAAATGGCATTGGGTCAATGTGAGGATCTTTGACTTTGTGTCCCCTGTGTAGGTACAGGTGGTAGTAAAGTCCTCTTCGAGTTTAGTCCCGAGAAAAACCCTGTCTTTTAGGTGCTCAATTCCTTATACTAGAGTTAAAAAAATTTACAGGCCATTGTTTTGGACTAAGCTCCTGCACTGGGCCCAACAGGCCAGAGCGAGCAAAACGAAGTCACTCGTGGCAGGTGCCCGGTGATCACCCTGAAATCTAAAATGGGTCAGTTTTCCAAAAACCAGGAGGTTCACAGCAACCAACAGACAGGGTTTTAGTGCCTCTGTCACGTCGTCTTGTAGCTACCCCCATCTCCTTTTGAAAGTGACTGGATACGATTAACACCTGAATCAAATGAAGCACTTCACTCAAGCTTTTTGGACCCTTCTTGCTTTGTAAGAATTCTTGCGGTCGGGAAGGTGGTGTGCGGGCACTGGGAACATCCTGTTAATTGTACTTCCCAGCTTAATTACCTAAACAAAGCCCAAAGCCTTATAGAGAAAAGGAGTAATTTGTAATTACCAGCAACTGGTTTGACACGCCCAAGGCCCCTGTTCTCAGTCTGAAAAGGAAGCCAGCAAACACAAACAACAACAACAAGCCCCTTCACCCTCTGTCGTGATTCAACGACTACACCCTTATGAGCCTGAGAATAGTACTTAGTCTAACAGCAACATATTCCCTTAGACTGCACCATTCTGACCACTACTAAAAGCTGCAGTTCTCCAAAACTTTAGCAATGGTTGGGGAGAATATGAATGATTTTTATTTTTAATAGTATGAATTTTTTTTTTTAGAATGAGCACTTTAAGGATGGCCGCGGTGGCTCAGGCCTGTAATCCCAACACTTTGGGAGGCCGAGGCAGGTGAATCACCTAAGCCCAAGAGTTCGAGAGCCGCCTGGGCAACATGGTGAAACCCCGCCTCTACAAAAAATACAGAAATTACCCAGGTGTGGTGGCAAGCGCTGTAGGCCCAGCTACTCAGGAGGCAGAGGTTGCAGTAAGCTGAGATCGTGCCACTGTGCTCTAGCCTGGGACACAGAACAAGACCCTGTCTCAAAAACAAACAATGAAACAAAGATGATAACAACCTCTACCCCAAACAGACCCCTCCTGGCGTGGGGACCACACTGCCTTTGTGAAACTAACAAATTAGCCGCAGATTGTAAATTATGACTCAGAACCAGGTGTAGTGACTCACGCCTCTCATCCCAGCACTTTGGGAGGCTGAGGCAGGTGGATTACCTGAGGTCAGGAGTTAGAGACCAGCCTGGACAACCCATCTCTACTAAAAATAACAAAAATTAACCAGACATGGTGGCGGGTGACTGTAATCCCAGCTACTCAGGAGACTGAGGCAGGAGAATCATTTGAACCTGGGAGGCAGAGGTTGCAGTGAGCCGAGGCTGCACCGTTACACTCCAGCCTGGGCAACACAGCGAGACTCTGTCTAAAAACAAACAAACAAACCTCTAGCCTCTGCATTTTCAGAGGTGGATCGGAGTGATAATAAACTCCTGTTCTTCTGCTTAGCTGGCTCTGTTTATTAAACTGTTTCCCTATTGGAATACTGCTGTCTTGGTAAATTGGCTCTATCTGTGCAGTGGACGTGATAAACTCTTTGGATGACTCTCCATGTTCTTTGAGACAAAAATTACATTAGAATGCACAAATCTTTTTTGTTTTTGTTTTTGTTTTTTTTTTTGAGACAGGGTCTTGCCTTGTTGCCAAGGCCGGAGTGCAGTGGTGTGATCTCGGCTCACTGCAACCCCCACCTTCCAGGTTCAATCGATTCCCCCACCTCAGCCTCCCAAGTAGCTAGGACTACAGGTGCATGCCACTGCGTTCAACTAATTTTTGTATTTTTTGTAGAAACAAGGTTTTTTTCATGTTGACCAGGCTGGTCTCAAACTCCTGGGCTCAAGCAATCCACCTCCCTCAGCCTCCCAGAGTGCTGGGAATACAGGCATGCACCACAGCACATGGCCCATAGATCTCAGCTGGACACTTCTGACAAAGTATATACTTTGAGAAGAAAGGATTTTTTGTCTGTTTGTTGGTTGTTTTTGAGATGGAGTCTCACTCTGTTGTCCAGGCTGGAGCGTAGTGCTGTGATCTCGGATCACTGCAGCCTCCGCCTCCCTGGTTCAAGTGATTCTCCTGCTTCAGCCTCTGGAGTTGCTGGGATTACAGGTGCTGGCCACCATGCCCAGTTAATTTTTGTATTTTTTAGTAGAGATGGGATTTCACCATATTGGCCAGGCTGGTCTTGAACTCCTGGCCTCCAGTGATCCATCCACTTCGGTCTCCCAAAGTGCTGGGATTACAGGTGTGAGCCAGTGCACCAGGCCGTTTTTTTTTATTCTTAATTGTTTTTTGATTCTTAATTCCTGTTTTTATTACACCAGTAACACTAACTCATTGTAGAAGAACAGATGAGCCAAAAGAACAATCCATTATTAAAGCCTGTATACATACTACCAGGGGAGACTTTCTACAAAGTCAACGAAACAACAGATGTTGGCGAGGACGTAGAGAAGAGGGAAGGCCTGCACTCTACCGGTGGAAATGTAAATCAGCCAACCCTCAAGAAGAACGGCATGGAGAGTTCTCAGAGAACCAAAAGGAGAACTACCTTTCTACCCCGCAATCCCACCATGGGTGTCCACCCAAAAGAAAAGAAACTGTTCTCTCCAAAAGACACCCACACTCGCAATTCTATCCAAAAGACACCCACACTCGCAATTCTATCCAAAAGACACCCACACTCGCAATTCTATCCAAAAGACACCCACACTCGCAAGTCCACTGAAGCACAACTCACAATAGCAAAGACAAGGATTCGATCCAAGCGCTCACCCACAGGCAACTCAATAAAGAAAATATGGCAAATGTATACCATGGGATACCCCTCAGCCATCAAAAAAAGAAAAAAAAGAATAAAACCATGTCTTTTGCAGCAACATGTTGGAGCTGGAGGCCATCATCACAAGTGAAACAACTCAGAAACAAAGTCAAACACCACATGTTCTCATGTAAAAGTCAGAGCTAAACCCTGTGTACACAGGGTCGTGGAGTAAGAGAGACTGGAGACTTGGAAAGGTGGGGAGGTGGGAGGAGGGCGAGAGATGAGAAATTACCTTTTGGGTACAATGTACACTATTTGAGGGATAGGTACACCAAAAGCCCAGACTTGGCCACTATATAATATATCCATGTAACAAAACTGCATCCATACCCCCTATATCTATAAAAATAAATACTTTTCTAAAAGAACTTTTAAAGACACCTGCTTTAAGCAAGTACAATTTAGTTAACTATGGAGCTTCAGCATACTCCTAATTATTACAATTCATGCTAATAGCAAAAATATACCTGATACATAGAGTAAACCTGCATCCCTCCCTCTAAATGTTAGGTCATGATACCATTTCCTTCAAAAGGAAAAATTTCGGCCGGGCGCAGCAGCTCATGCCTACAATTCCAGCAGTTTAGGAGGCCAAGGTGGGTGGATCACTTGAGGTCAGGAGTTCGAGACCAGCCTGGCCAACATGGTGAAACCCCGTCTCTACTAAAAACACAAAAATTAGCCGGGCGTGGCGGCAGGTGCCTGTAGTCCCAGCTACTCGGGAGGCTGAGGCACAAGAAACACCTGAATCCGAGAGGCGGAGCTTGCAGTGAGCCGAGACCGCACCACCATACTCCAGCCTGGGCGACAGAGCGAGACTCAGTCTCAAAAAACAAAAAAAAGAAAGAACAAAAATTTCTCATACGCTTGATTCTAAATTCCATGTTTTTCTATCAGCCCCTTTGCTTTAGAAATACAGGCACTCATCGCATCTTCTGTCAACAACCAAAAGGGGTTTGTTTGGGAAAGGGGTTGTGTATTAGTCTGTTTTCACACTGCTCTGAAGAACTGCCTGAGACTGGGTAATTTCGAAAGGAAAGAGGTTTAATTGACTCACAGTTCAGCATGGCTGGGGAGGCCGCAGGAAACTTACAATCGTGGCAGAATGTGGAGGGACAGCAAAGCACCTTCCTCACACGGCAGCCGGAAGGCGAAATGCTGAGCCCAGAGCCCCTTAAGAAACCATCAGATCTCGTGAGAACTCACTCACAGTCACGAGAGCAGCATGGGGGGAGCTGCCCCACGATCCAACCACCTCCGCCGGGTCTCTCCCTTGACTTGTGGGGCTTGTGGGGATGACAATTCAAGATGAGATTTGGGTGGGGACACAGAACCAAACCATATCAGATTGTTATCATCTTTGCTTCACAATTAAACTATGAACTAAATTCCTCCTGTATTTAGCTTAACAGATTCCCATGTACCCTCCCCCATCAGGATCTGAAACATCTCATTTCCATCGAAAGGATCCTCATGTTCCTTCCCAGTAAGTCACCAACCACCACACACACAGCCAGGCAACTATTAGTCTAATTCTTTTCAACCAACAATCCTTTTGCCTGTTTTAGAATCTCATAAGTGGAATCATCATACTATATGCATCCTTTGGTGCCTGTCAGCATTGTGTCTGCGAGTCACCCACAATATTACATGTATCAGCAATTTATTCCTTTGTATTGTTAAATAGTATTCTATTTTGTATATATGTGTGTGTGTGTGTGTATATATATATATATATTTATTTATATATTTCTTTATATATATATATATATATTTATTTATTTATTTATTTTTTTTTTTTTTTGAGACAGAGTTTCCCTCTTGTTGCCCAGGCTGGAGTGTAATGGCACAATCTCAGCTCACTGCAACCTCCACCTCCTGGGTTCAAGTGATTCTCCTGCCTCAGCCTCCGGAGCAGCTGGGATTACAGGTGCCCGCCACCACGCCCAGCTGATTCTTGTATTTTTAGTAGAAATGGGGTTTCACCATGTTGGTCAGGCTGGTCTCGAACTCCTGACTTCAGGTGATCCACCCACCTGGGCCTCCCAAAGTGCTAGAATTCCAGGCGTGAGCCACTGTGCCTGGTCTAAATAGTATTCCGTTATATATATTAATATACACTATAGCTTTATCAGTTATTCTGTTGATGGATGGACATTTTGGTTCCTTCAGCATATGGCTATCAATGGAATGACCAGTCACTTCACTGTGTGCAAGCATTTTGGTGGACCCACGTTTTCCTTTCTCATAGATAAGTATCAAATTATATTTAACCTTAACTTTAATCTGCATTTCCCTGATATCTAATGGTTTTGAACACCTTTTCATGGGCTTATTTTCCATCCATATATCTTCCTTTGTGAACTGTCCAAGTCTTTTGCTCATTTTTTTTTTTATTTTTTTATTTCTTTTTTTTTATTATACTTTAAGTTCTAGGGTACATGTGCATAACGTGCAGGTTTGTTACATATGTATACTTGTGCCATGTTGGTGTGCTGCACCCATCAACTCGTCATTTATATCATGTATAACTCCCCAATGCAATCCCTCCCCTCTCCCCCCCCTTTGCTCATTTTTAATAGGGTTGTTCTCACAGCTGTAACCCCAGCACTCTGGGAGGCTGAGGTGGGAGGATCGTTTGAACCGAGGAGTTCAAGACCAGCTTGGTCAACACAGAGAAACTCCATCTCTACAAAAATATAACAAAATTAGCCTGGCATGGTGGCACGTGCCTGTAGTTCCAGCTACTCAGGAGGCTGAGGATGGTGTGGGGCCAGGAAGTTGAAGTTGATCCATAATTGCACCACTGTCTGGCTGACAGACGACACCTTGTCTCAAAAAAAGAGAAAATGTTGGCCGGGCGCGGTGGCTCAAGCCTGTAATCCCAGCACTGGGGGAGGCCGAGGTGGGCGGATCATGAGGTCAGGAGATCGAGACCATCCTGGCTAACACAGTGAAACCCCCTCTCTACTAAAAATACAAAAAATTAGCCAGGCGCGTTGGCAGCGCCTGTAGTCCCAGCTACTCGGGAGGCAGAGGCAGGAGAATGGCGGGAACCCGGGAGGCGGAGCTTGCAGTGAGCTGAGATCCGGCCACTGCACTCCAGTCCGGGCAACAGAGCAAGACTCCAAATCAAAAAAAAGAAAAAGAAAAAAAAATGTTGACTTCAAGAGCTCTCTACACATTCTGGATACAAGTCCTTTGTCAGATGTATTTTCTCCCACTCTCTAACTTACGTTTTCTTCACGGAGTCCTTAAAGAACAGAGGTTGTTAAGAAAGAAACATCTAATAAAGCCGCAGGAGCAGCAGCCAGGAGGCCCCAGGCAGCAGCGAGGGGAGGTGGTGGATCCCTGTGCTGTTACCTCTAGACCCGAGACTCATCCACCACAGGGAAGGACCGTGTGGGACGCCTGCAGGGAAAGGCAGGAATGCTATGTGAGTCTGCCTCAGGGCAGGATCTGTGCTGAGTGCATGTTCCTATAGAAGGAACGGTAGCTAAAATAGAGGCATTCGCTGAACTGGGGTGAATCCAAAGTCAACGGGGCGGATCAGCATTCAAGACTGAGCTGCATGGCCGGGCGCGGTGGCTCACGCCTGTAATCCCAGCACTTTGGGAGGCCGAGACGGGCGGATCACGAGGTCGGGAGATCGAGACCATCCTGGCTTACATGGTGAAACCCCCGTCTCTACTAAAAAATACAAAAAAAAAAACTAGCCGGGCGAGGTGGCGGCGCCTGTAGTCCCAGCTACTCAGGAGCCCGAGGCAGGAGAATGGCATAAACCCGGGAGGCGGAGCTTGCAGTGAGCCGAGACCCCGCCACTGCACCCCAGCCCAGACGACAGAGCAAGACTCCCTCTCAAAAAAAAAAAAAAGACTGAGCTGCATCCCTGGGACAGAATTACTTCCCAGTCATCACTACTTTAAAAACAGAAGCATCTAAGTTTTGTTTTTTCTTTTTTGTTTTTTTTTTTTTTTTTTGAGGCGGAGTCTCGCTCTGTCGTCTGGGCTGGGGTGCAGTGGCCGGATCTCAGCTCACTGCAAGCTCCGCCTCCCGGGTTTATGCCATTCTCCTGCCTCAGCCTCCGGAGTAGCTGGGACTACAGGCGCCCGCCACCTCGCCCGGCTAGTTTTTGTATTTTTAGTAGAGACGGGGTTTCACCGTGTTAGCCAGGATGGTCTCGATCTCCTGACCTCGTGATCCGCCCGTCTCGGCCTCCCAAAGTGCTGGGATTACAGGCTTGAGCCACCGCGCCCGGCTGTTTTTTCAGATAATTTATTGTTAAATGAAGACGTCACAAAGCGAAATGGAGCGAGGGCAGGTGTCGAAGGTAAACGGAACACGTCGTGTCTGCCAGACGCTATTCTGCTTTCCTAAGGTTAGAAACAGTAAAAGTGTCAAATGAAAAGGTACTCGCTCAAATTAAGTTTTTTAAAAAGGTCTGTAATTTGCAAGGAAAATAACTTTTCACTAAAAATATCCTTATTACATGAAAGCCATAATTTAAGAGATGGAGAAAAAAGCTTTTTCATTAACAAATAAACGGCATCTCTCAGATACACTGAGGAATGTTTGTTTTTAATCAGTGGTCTTAAAAATCACTGCTTCCACCCTGCAAACGAACGTGAATCCACTGAGGATGGTATCCTCTGACCCACCTGGAACGCTCCCTTTCTCTCTTCCTTTTCTGCAACTTTCAGCAAAGCAGGTTTGGAGAGAAAGAGGATTAGAAAGAACTACAGTTGGTTCCCTGTTGAATAACTTAACACAATAAAACCTGGTTTTCCATTGGCATTACACATTCACAATCGCTCACTCCTACTTACTTTACTGACGTATTTCAGACTCTCTCCACACCTACCATGATTTGCCTGAACTTAACACAGTTCCTGTAAGACCCAAAAAAATCTCCTAAGGACGTCTCTGAGAACACAGCAGTGTTCAAAGGCCACGTCCTCCCATGCAACGCCCACACCTGCCATGCAGCCGGTACTGTTTCCGAGCTCATCCAAGCAAGTGTTTCCACGGGGCAGAGCAAGGCCTTGAGGATCCCGCTAACATAACTTAAAAGTTATTGGGAGGCCAAGGCAGGTGGCTCACAAGGTCAGGCGTTCGAGACCAGCCTGACCAACATGGTGAAACCCCGTCCCTACTAAAAACACAAAACTTACCCAGGTGTGGTGGTGGGCACCTGTAGTCTCACCTACTCAGGAGGCTGAGGCGGGAGAATCCCTTGAACCAGGGAGGCAGAGGTTGCAGTGCGCCGAGATCGTGCCACTGCACTCCAGCCTGGGCAACAGGGTGAGACTCCGTCACAAAAAAAAAAAAAAAAAAAAAAAGACATTGACCACTTAAATGACCACAGCATGAAATCAGACAGAAAAATCCATTTTTATCAATAAATGCTGCGTCACTTGCTCTTCCAAACACCGGAGGCATTTTTTGCTCTGCACGTGACTGAGGATACTGTGGGTGCCAGGGTGCCCCCTCACTGGGTCCCAGCCGAGCTTCAGCCCGGCAAGCTCAGACCACGGGTGGACCGCAGGCTGTGCCCACAGGGTGCTTGCATTGGTTAGGGGCACCGCGAACTGACGCTGTTGTCTGCAGAGGACAACGTGGCTCTCCAGGCCTCCAGTGACTGCACACGACGGCCATTATCACCGCACCTGCTGCTGTGGCCCCGGGGCACCACGGAGCTCAGTTCTGATTTCGGGACAGATGGAAACCGTCCACAGAAACCGGAGCCGCAGCAGAGCGGAGCTCACGGTGCTCGGTGACCCTCGGGCACTTGACATCATTTGGATGTATTCAAAGGAAATATCTAGTTTGTTCTTTCCAATATTGGAAGAAAAAAGGAAAACCATCTGCCACTTTCTTTACTCACACACCACAGGGATTGGCAGGAGGTCCCAAGAAGAAGGGGCGGGGGGAGGATGGGGGGTGGGAGGCAGAGCTGAAGCCATCAGGCCCTGGTCCACCCCCACTGCCAGGCCGGGTCAGCCGAATTCTCACGGTCCTCGGGAACGTGGCAGTCGAATGCCACTTGCACCCGTGCAGTGGGTAAGAGGAATGCGCCAGCACGGCGGCCAGGTTTTGACATCGCTCCCTACTGTGAATGCACCTTGTCTGCTGTTGGCCGGTGGGGGACACAGATTTCCTCGCCTTTTTTTCTGCCATGTTTTTTGGAATGGAGGCTCACTGTGTTGCCAGACTGGTCTCGAATTCTTGGGCTCAAGAGATCCTCCTGCCTCAGTTTCCAAGTAGCTGGGACTACAGGCTCCAGCCACCGCGTCCGGCCTTCGTGGCTTTTTGAATTATGCTTAAGGCACTGGCAAAATCCCTCTGCAATTCTGACGCCATCGAAATCCTAAGAATGAGTCAACCCCAGCCCCTCTCATGATGAACCAAGTCATCATCGGCGTCTGCCTCCTCCCGGCGGCCGCAGGTCTTAGCCAGGGCCACCGGTTCGTGTCCTGAGTGTCCACTCCCCTCGCGGACTCCCAAAAAGTGTGTTTTCCAGGCATACACTTAGAAAGCCGTTTCTCTCAAAAAAGGCCCTCCGGCTCCGTTTTGCCTTATGAAAATATGGGAAAGTAAGTATTCTGAAAATATTCCAAAAGCCCAAAACACCTGTCGGAGACTCACGGAAGCCTGCGGAGACGCTCACCACATGCCAAGGGTTCGAGGCGTTTTCTCAGAGCCTGTGCTTGGAACTGACGGTGAGGAAGCAATCAGAGCCAAAGCCACACCCAGCGGCCCACGCGCCTGGCCTTCCCAGAGCTGCAACATGGAGAACCTTTTTTTTTAAGGCATCTTACATTGTGGTTTGGGATTATTATTATTATTATTATTTTGATATCATGAAAAAAGATTTAGAGAATTACAAGAGTTTAGGTTAACAGGAAACAGAAACGGAGATGGAAATTTAAACACAAAGGAACGGAACTCAATCCTCCACAGCTTGAACCCACGCAGGTGTCACCGTTTACTGAATTAGCACCACTTTTGCGCGGTGAAGACACCCGTGGCTAAAATTTCTAAAATCTCACTTTTTCCACCCTCTTCTTCGGACAAACAGGCCGTGAAGGGAGAGCTCTCCTCCTCCGTCCCGACCCCAGATGGCTGCTGCTTTCCTGTGGTTCCGGTGGTCTTTTTGTTGCCTCACCTGATTGAGACTTTGGGGAACCAACACAGCAGCAAACCAGGACATATACTCCCTCTAAAAACAGCTTAAACATTACAACACAAAGATCTCAATCATTATGAGAGGCAGTGATTTTTTTTTTTCTTTCTCTTCCCCCGGCAGGGCTTGGAGGTGTCTCTAGGTTAGACTCCTCTGCGGCTGGAATGACATGAAGGGTAAGGTCGCCCGGCTTGGCCAGGGCAGTTGGGGGCAGGACAGCAGAGCAGCCGGTCCGACCCCAGCCCAGCCGAGTCAGCGTTCGTCGGAGAGGTCGTCGCCGCCCAGCAGCTCCGTGGCTTCGAGCTCCACACTGGACAGAAACCGCCGCATCGTCTTACGGCAGTTGTAGTCCAGGGTGGTGGTGTAGACGGTCTTGGGGTACTTGGGGTAGACGATGGTGGTGCTGAGGAAGCGCGTGGGCCTGTGGCGAGGCTCGAAGCGCACCTCGGCCTTGTAGCTGCGCCAGGTGCCGTTGGGGATGCAGGTGACCGTCTGGCTGCAGGAGGCCACGGCCAGGCCCAGGGGCAGCTGCACGTCGTCGATGAAGTGCCGCTCGGAGTCGTACTTGACCGAGGAGGTGTACCTGCGCGGGAGACACAAGGCCGCGTGAAGCCGCTCCTCTGAGCCAGGGGCTTGGGGTCCCCACGGTGACTGAGTCATCTGTGGGGTGCACATGTAGAAACGTGGCTGCTCCTGTGAGAAGTGACACACAGGGTCACAGAGTCTACAGAGGACTCACTATGTGCCAGGTACCCTTCTAAGTACTTTACTTACGAGATCCAATCTAATCTCCCCAACAACCCTGAGAGGACCCCGAGGTGCAGAGGTGAAGGTCACAGCGCCACGGAATAGGAGAGCTGGGATTTAAACACAGGGGTGCAGGATTCCTAAGCTTATCCCGCATCACTGTTAGGCACTGCAGGCAGGTCCCACTCGTGTAAGCTTAAGACCTTAGCCAAGTTACTTCGCTCTTCCGAGCCTCCGTTTCCTCTTTTTTTTTTTTTTTTTTGAGACGGAGTGGTCTCTCTGTGGCCCAGGCTGCAGTGCAGTGGTGCAATCTCGGCTCACTGCAGCCTCCGCCTCCTGGGTTCAAGCGATTCTCCTGCCTCAGCCTCCTGAGTAGCTGGGACTCCAGGCATGCACCACCACACCCAGACAATTTTTGTATTTTTAGTAGAGGCAGGGTTTCACTATGTTGGTCAGGCTAGTCTTGAACTCCCGACCTCAGGTGATCTGCCTGCCTCAGCCTCCCAAAACGCTGGGATTATAGACATGA
Organism: Piliocolobus tephrosceles; assembly: GCF_002776525.5. Taxonomy (NCBI): domain Eukaryota; kingdom Metazoa; phylum Chordata; class Mammalia; order Primates; family Cercopithecidae; genus Piliocolobus; species Piliocolobus tephrosceles. The sequence continues at coordinate 284,241 of NC_045449.1, forward strand.
ACCATTGCACCCGGCCTCCCCCTTTTTTTTTTTTTTAACATATCTTTTATTCTTTGTAGGGGCTTCCTGTGTTGCCCAGGCTGGTCCTAACCTCCTGGGCTCGAGCGACCCTCCTGCCTTGGCCTCCCAGAGTGCTGGGATTACAGGCATGAGCCACCGCGCCCACCCTGTCAGCTAGTTAATGAGAGGACAAAGGAACCCAGAAACCTTGAATGCTGGTTCTGAAAGTTTGGCTATACCAAATATTAACACTTTGTTCACCTTGGCATTTGGTTTGGGGACCCTCCCCAAACCCAGGTATCTGACCTTACCAATGAAAGCCAATTATCATCTTGATTACCATAAGATAAATTAGCATCTATGGTCCTCAGCCACTTAATTTTTTCAAGTCTTTCTTTTAATTTTGGAAGTGATTTTCTTCTCTTTTCTATTTTTTGTTTTTTGGAGGTGGAGTCTTGCTTTGTCGCTCAGTCTGGAGTGGTGCAGGGGTGTGATCTCAGCTCATTGCAGCCTCCACCTCCCAGGCCCAAGCGATCCTCCCACCTCAGCCTCCTGAGTTGCTGGGACCACAGGCATGCACCACCATTCCCAGGTTAAGTTTTGTATTTTTTGTAGAGACGGGGTTTCACTGTTGTTGCCCGGGCTGGTCTCGAACTCCTGGGCTCCAGCCATCCTCCTGCTTCAGTCCCCCAGAATGCTGGATTCTAGGCGTGAGCCACTGTGCCTGGCCCAGAAGTTAGATTTCTTATAGAAGCAAAAGCTTTAATGCATTTACTGAATTCTTATAGCTTTGTAGATACTGAAAAGTGTATAAGCGTCTCATACAGACACATCTAACAGCACAGCCTCCAACCAGCCCTACCCACTGGTCAGGTGAGTAAGAATCAGTATTCTTTTCTGCCAGTGGAATGGAAATCTCGTCTCTCCTCCTTAGGCAAGCAGTTAAGAGGCTGGTGGGAGTCATGGCCCCATTTTGCTCAAAATACAAGCTCCACAGGAACAAAAGGCTGAACTGCTCACCTCCCAACTGATGAACTCGCCTTTGTTCCATGTCAAAGGGGCCTTTGTGTTGATGCAGCGGAAACTCCAGCTATCAAACCACCAGGTACCAAAAGGAAAACTCCTTTCTCTAAAAAGACCTGTCTTTACTGGAGTCTGTCAGTGCATCTTTGCCCCCAGATAATGCTGGATGAGATAGTCCCCGGAGGAAGCCCAGTGCTTGCCTAGTGAAATTATACTATGAGACAAGGTTAAAAGACCTCAGAGAGGGGGTTGGCAGGTAAGGGAGTAGGGGGCAGCAGCTTCTGGAAAGACGAATTAATATTTGACAAAATTGTAACCCTCTGACGGCCACGATTCACAAAGTGCAAAAAGAAAATGCAGAAGTTTATACAAAACACGATCTCATTTTCATTTTAACGTTCAAAGCATGCCTATATATTTAATGAGTTAGAATGCAGAAACAGAAAGAGGACCCACCAAACTATTAATCATCTTTCTCACATTTTTTGCAATTAACTAATTTTTTATAACAACAAGCATTAATATCTGGAATAAAAAATAAAAATTGTTAAAAAAAAAAAAAGAATAAAATTGGGGCCTGCTGTATTTACCTTACTTCCTTTGGTGGTAAGGGGTCAAATTCCACTCCTTCGCCAAAGGACAGGGGACACAGCCTCAGCACACAGCCGGGAGTCAGGGGCAGAGACGGTGGACTCTTCAAGGACAGAGAACAATGCAGTCAGAGCTCTTATGGGCCATTTCTTTTTGTTTTTTTTTTTTGAGATGGAGTCTCCCTCTGTCGCCCAGGCTGGAGTGCAATGGCACCATCTCAGCTAAATGCAACCTCTGCCTCCCAGGGTCAAGCAATTCTCCTGCCTCAGTCTCCTGAGTAGCTGGAATTACAGCCATGTGCCACCATGCTTGGCCAATTGTTTTGTATTTTTAGTAGAGATGCGGTTTCATCATGTTGGCCAGGCTGGTCTTGAACTCCTGACCTCAGATGATCCGCCCGCCTCAGCCTCCCAAAATGCTGGGATGACAGGAATGAGCCACCACGCCCGGCCCCCACAGGACATGTCGCCCACAGAAGGCCGTGGCTCGGCCCAAATGGGATCTGTGTCCCTGGTGCTGGGCACACCAGAGAAACGCTGGACAGGGAGCCGAGAGGTCTAGGTTCAAATCCCAGGTTGACCATGACTGTGCCGTGTGCCCTCAGAGGAGTCACATCACATGCCCTGTGACCTTATCAGCACAGCAAGGCGGACGCCCCCTTTCACTGCTAAGGTTGTGCGAACAGCTGCAAAGAGGAAACAAACGTGAGCCAGACTGCTACCCCTTGCCTTGCGGTGAGAAACCTTGGTGAGCGGAGGCTCACCTCACCCGAATCCTCCATTCTGTAGCACTCCCTCTGTCACTGTCTCAGCAAGACTCTAGGAAAGGTAAAAAAAAAAAAAAAAAAAAAAATATATATATATATATATATATGCTGCCAGGGAACTTTTTGTTTTTTTAACTAAAGATTCAATCTGGCCAAGCACCGTGGCTCACACCTGTAATCCCAGCATTTTGGGAGGTGGAGGTAGGAGGATCCTTTGAGCCCAGGAGTTTGAGACCAGCCTGGACAACATGGCAAGACCCCATCTCCACAAAAAATACAACAATTAGTTGGGCGTGGTGGTACGCGCCCATAGTCTCAGCTACTCGGGAAGCTTAGGTGGAAGGATGGTTTGAGCCCAGAAGGTCAAGGCTGCAGTGAGCTGAGATCACCACTACACTCCAGTCTGGGCAGTAAAGCGGGCAGAGCAGGAGACTCTGTCTTTAAAGAAAAAACTTTCATTGGTAAGATGGACACCAGGCCGGGCACAGTGGCTCACACCTCTAATCCCAGCACTTTGGGGGGCCATGGCAGGTGGATCACCCAAGGTCAGGAGTTCGACACCAGCCTGGCCAACATGGTGAAACCCCATCTCTACTAAAAATACAAAAATGAGCCAGGCGTGGTGCTGTGTGCCTGAAGTCCCAGCTACTGGGGAGGCTGAGGCAAGAGAACTGCTTGAACCCAGGAGACAGAGGTTGTACTGAGCCAAGATCAGGCCACTGCACTCCAGCCTGGGAGACAGAGTAGGACTTTGTGTTAAAAAAAAAAAAAAAAAGAGAGACAGGTGGACACCAGATGTTCTCCGTCACCCTCTACTATCCAGAGTACTCAGTGAACCAGAGCACAGCAGTACTTCCAGACCCGCCAATGCATGGGATGTTCTGATTAACCAAGAAGGCTCACTAGAAGGCAGTTGCATACTAGACACGGTGCTAGTTTTCACCCAGTTTGCAGGATCAGGGCTTCTGTGTTAAGCGTGCAAAGATAAACACAGTGCGGAGTCTGAACTCAGAAGCCCTTTATGTTCCCTGGTTTACTTGCGATCTATCATTTTCTCTGCCTAATTTGAGAGAAGGATGTACATTTGTGCCAGGGCGTGGAGTTACCAGCCCTGCCCCCATATCTCCCAGGACAGAGAAGGAGGCAAACGTTTCTACAAGGTTGGCTCCGAGACCTTTATCATGAGACCAGGACAAGGTGTGTCAAGTGGGGGCATGGGTGGAAATGCGAAAGCCAAAGGGGACCAGGACAGAGACACAGAGGGTCCTGAGGGTCCAGGTCCTGGACCTGGGTGGAGG
>NC_045449.1:287928-304010 GCF_002776525.5 Piliocolobus tephrosceles
TGGACCTGGGTGGAGGCTTAGCAAGGCCAGGATGGAGACACAGAGGGCCCTGAGGGTCCAGGTCCTGGACCTGGGTGGAGGTTTAGCAAGGCCAGGCTAGAGGAGCGGGGGTGGGTGGGAGCCAAGGTCAGTGAACTGTGTCTGTGTGTGTGTTGGTGGGGGCAGGGGGGTAGGGTACATAAGGTGTGGGCACTGACTTCTGCAAACAGCCGCAAAATAGCGACAGTGGGCCCTGCTCTGCCCCCAGTTCTCTGGCTGCCAGACCCTACCCAACAGAAGGGGGCACCTCCCAGGTGTCCCCATGAGAAGGTTGGTGATCTCTGAACCCCCCACTGCCTTCTTCCAGGCATCTACAGGAGCACTCGGTTCTGTGCCTTCTCTGCTCTTCCATCCCCGCCCACCCGACAGACCCTCCCTCCCTGAGCAGGGCCCTTGCTCCAAGCTGAGGCTGGGGTGATGTGGGGCAGCAGAGGTTATAACAGACACATGAATGAAGGGCCGCTGGAATGGGGATGTAGCTGTGGGCTCTGGCCCCTGGGAAGCATCAAGAAGGCCTCCTAGAGGAGGTGACGTGAGCTGGGTGTTGAGGGGCCAGCAGGACACCTCCTGGGAGAGGTAAGAGGCCCTGGGCATGCGGGTGCAGGGCGGCAGCAGAAACGCTGGTGTGGTGTGTGTGTCCGGCCTGCGGCCAGGGCAGGTGGACGACAAGGCCAGATGGGGCCAGAGGGGAGGACACTGAAGGCCAAGTTGAAGCAGCCCCGCCTTGGGATGGCAGTGAGGAAACTGCCCTGATGCCCACGGGGAGACAGGGTGGGAGGGGCGAGACCACCCTAGGGACAGCAGCGGCCGCCGCCGACTTCACCCGGGGGAGGGGGCTGGATGTCCCCATCCCCGGGGGGGGGCAGGGCCGCGCTGCAGCCCCACTTCCAGCTTTTCTGAGACTGCGGGCAGGATGTGGCTTCCGCAGACTTCTAAGTAAAGGCAGCAAACACCAACATCTGAGCGACTCCCAAGGCAAAAGATTAGGTGGAGTTTTTTTCTTTAAATGAACATTTTAAAGTAAACGGATTACTCTGTAAAAGTTTCCACCCACCTAAAGGCCTCCCACCCGTTATGTGCGGGACCCGGGTTCCCGGTGTTCGGGGCTGGGCAGGGACCTTCCCTAAAGGTCGGGAAGGCTCTGGCCCCTTTGCTCTGGGATGCGGAGCGCGGGGCACACCCGCTCCCGGGCCCGGCTGGGAGGAGGCGAGCAGCCCCGTGGGAGCCCAAAGCCGCGGGGTGTCGGGCCGGAGTCCGGGGGGGCCGGGGTTCCCTCCAGGCGCCCCCCGCCCGGCGAAGGCAGGAATGTGGCCGAGCCGCAGCCTGGCAGCCCCGGGGGCCGCCACCCCGAAGGGAGGAGACGGCGGCTCGCCGCTCCCGGGGCTCCCGCGCCTCCCAGGCGATGACAATTTTCCAGCCACCGGCTCCAGCTGGCCAGGCTCGCGGCGCTCCCGCCCCGGGCTCCCGGCGATGGCCGCCCCGTCCCGACAACGCGCGCCCGGGGGCCGGAGCCGCTGGGGGTCCCGCGCGGGAACCGCTGCGCTCGGAGGGAAGGAGCCCGCGCGGGGCCACTCACCTGAGCCGCGGGGGTCGCCGCCACGTCCCCCGGTGCCGGCGCGCGCTCCCCGCCGCCTCCGCCGCCCCCGGCCGCCGCGAGCCCCCAGTGGCTGGGGCTGGGGCTGGGGGGCAGCCCCGAGTCCGGGCTGTCCAGGGCGCCGTCGCCCTTCTTCTTCGCGTCCACGAGCTCGGGCACATCCTGCAGGCTCAGCCGGCCCACCATGGCGGCATGCAAGGGGGGCCCCCAGGCACCGGCGCCGGGGTCGCGGGACAGCGAGGGGCGCAGACGCGGGCCGGGGCCGCTGCCCTCCCGGCCGCCCTCCCTGCCCCGCCGCCCGCGCGCCTCCGGGGTCTCGCGGCTGCCGGCCCCGGCTTAGGCCCCGCCCCGCCTCCGGCCCCGCCCCCTTCCCCGCCCCCGCCCGGCAGGCCCCCCCCCGCCCCCCCCCCCGGCCCCGCCCCGCCTCCGGCCCCGCCCTCGACTCCCGGCCCCGCCCCCAGAGGCCGATCCCCGCGCAATGGGGATGCGGAGCGCGAAACGCCCCAGCCCGGTCTGGCCCCGGGCGCGCTACAGGTGGACGCGGGGACCCACTCGCGCCGGGGCTCTGGGGGCGCATTGACCCCTCGCCCTGTCCCAGCGGGACCCGGGAGGCGCTAACAGCTTCCGACCTGGCGGTCGGGGAAGCCAGACGGAGCAGGATCCCATCCCGCAGAGGCCTGGGGAACCGGGCGAAGCCAGCGAGCAAACAACTGGAAATTATTAATAGTTAATGCGCTTCGTATGGCCGCAGCCGCCGGTTGGCCCAGGAAGGCGGGCTCTGGCGCTCCTGCCAGTCCCGGAGGAAAGGCTTGTCCTCAGGGGCTCGGCAGGCGCGGGTCGCCCCGGTGCTCGGCTGGACAGGCTGTGGCCACACAGGACACGCAGGGCAGAGACCTGCGGCGGGCGCAGGCTCGTGGACAAGCTCAGCAGGTTGACCGCGGGCTGCCTCCAGGGCCGCCGGCCGCCCAGTGGGGACCAGAGCTTTTCCCTCATAGGGGCTAACCGCGCTGCCCGCCCCACCCCCGGGAGAATCCCTTCTGAAAAACAGACAGCGCTTCTCCCCAGCCCTTCGGTTTGACAAGGAAGCCTTATCCTGAGAGGGAACCCGTCTCCGTAGCTGCGGGGTGTAGGACTGGGCTGTTCCCAAATCCAGTACCTTTTCTCACAGGTCTCGAAGTCAGCAGAAAGTGCGGGGAGTCCCCGCTCCACCAGCAGCCCTCCCTGGGGGTTCTGATGGGTGGGTGTTCAGCCGAGGGCCTGGAGCTGGAACCTCACCCAGACCTACAGGACAGCTCAGAAGAGCAGTCACACCCTGCACGTCCCTAGCTGAGACAGTGGCAGCCCAGTCCACATCCTTGCAAAGATGAAGGATATTTGTCCTGCTTGGGACAGACCTGTTAAACTCAGAAACTCAGAGCAGGTAGATCTTAGAGACCCGCTGGCCAAGTTCCCGCCACTTACGTCCCTTACCTGTCACTTTCATGTAAGGAAACAGAGAGGGATTTCACTTGCCCTAAGTCACACAGCTGATCCGAGACAGCTTGCAGCGAACAGAAAGCCAGCATCATCCCTCCACAGAAGATAAATCCTGGCACACACCTGTGTGCTGGGAGGTGGTTCATTCATTCAGGGTCTGCGGGAATAAATTACAAAATCCACAGTGCACAGTCCTGGCCAAATGGGCAGTGCGAGTGTTACCAGGAAGGGGTCGTGATCCAGACCCCCAGAGAGCATTCTTGGATCCCGCGCAAGAAAGAATTCAGGGCCGGGCGCGGTGGCTCAAGCCTGTAATCCCAGCACTTTGGGAGACCGAGATGGGCGGATCACGAGGTCAGGAGATCGAGACCATCCTGGTAACCCGGTGAAACCCCGTCTCTACTAAAAAATATGAAAAACTAGCCGGGCGTGGTGGCGGGCGCCTGTAGTCCCAGCTACTCGGGAGGCTGAGGCAGGAAAATGGCGTGAACCCGGGAGGCGGAGCTTGCAGTGAGCTGAGATCCGGCCACTGCACTCCAGCCTGGGCGACAGAGCGAGACTCTGTCTCAAAAAAAAAAAAAAAAAAAGAAAGAAAGAAAGAAAGAATTCAGGGTGAGTCCATACAGTGAAAGCAAGTTTATTAGGAAAGTAAAGGAACAAAAGAATGGCTACTCCTCAGAGCAACCCCGAGGGCGGCCGGTTGCCCATTTTTATGGTTATTTCTTGAGGATGTGCTAAATAAGGGGTGGGCTATTCATGCCTCCCGTTTTTAGACCATATAGGGTAACTTCCTGACGTTGCCATGGCATTTGTAAACTCTCCCGGAGCTGGTGGGAGTGTAGCAGTGAGGACGACCAGACGCCACTCTCCTGGCCATCTTGGTTTTGGTGGGTTTCGGCCGGTTTCTTCACTGCGGACTGTTTTATCAGCAAGGTCTTTATGACCTGCATCTTGTGCCGACCTCCTGTCTCATCCTGTGACTTAGAATGCCTGAACCGTCTGGAAGGCAGCCCAGTAGGTCTCAGCCTCATTTTACCCAGCTCCTTTTCAAGATGGAGTCACTCCGGTTCACAGGCCTCTGACGCAAGGACGCAGCTGTACCTCCTACCCCTTTGGATCCCACCATCTGCACAGCCACGTGGCATCGGAGGAGGAATCTCAGTGCTTTCTGGGGTTGTAGAAAGATGGTTTGTTGGTAGTGGGAGGCCTGGACTCACTGGAGGGAATTTGCCAGCCAAGCATGAAAACCTGGTGAGATTGGGAAACGTGTCCGGGAAGACTGCGGTCCTGAGGTTGTCCTCTGGGTTCAGGAAGCCAGATCTACTAAAAGGACTTGCCAAGGTGCTACCCTGGCACTGAGGAGAGGTTCCTGTCACCTAGCGTGTCCTCCTTTTTTTTCTGAGACGGACTCTTGTTCTGTCGCCCAGGCTGGAGTGCAGTGGCGCGATCTCGGCTCACTGCAAGCCCCGCCTCCCGGGTTCACGCCATTCTCCTGCCTCAGCCTCCCGAGTAGCTAGGATTACAGGTGCCCGCCACCTCGCCCGGCTAAGTTTTGTTTTGTTTTGTTTTGTTTTGTTTTGTTTTGTTTTGTTTGTATTTTTAGTAGAGACGGGGTTTCACTGTCTTAGCCAGGATAGTCTTGATTTCCTGACCTCGTGATCCACCCGCCTCGGCCTCCCAAAGTGCTGGGATTACAGGTGTGAGCCACTGCACCCTGACTTTTTTTTTTTATTTATTTTTTTAAGACAGAGTCACACTCTGTCACCCAGACTGGAGTGCAGTGGTGTGATCTCGGCTCACTGCAACCTCCGCCTCCTTAAATCTGGGTTGAACTCCTGGGTTCAAGCGATTCTTCTTCCTCAACCTCCCCAGTAGCTGGGACTACAGGCGTGTACCACCACACCTGGCTATTTTGTATTTTTTGTAGAGACAAGGTTTTGCCATGTTTGTCAGGCTGGTCTCGAACTCCGGACCTCAAGCGATCTACCCCCTCCCCCCTTTGCCTCCCAAAGTGTTGGGATTACAGTAGTGAGCCACCGCACCCAGCCTTCCTTCTTTACAGATATGCTCAGCACTGACACACAGAAGAAATCAGAGGGGCTTGGAGAGAATCCAGCCCCAGGACTGACACTGATGGAGAAGCTGAGGTGGAGACCAGGGTCCCATATGCAGATTCCCCCAAACCGTTCAGCCTCCACCCCACCCCACCAATAAGCTGCACCAAACACTGACACCCCCCATGGCTCCCAGAGTTCTGTTCAGCCAATCAAAATACGCTGAGGAGGGGACCGGGCCCGGTGGCTCATGCCTGTCAGCCCAGCACTTTGGGAGGCTGAGGCAGGTGTATCACCTGAGGTCCGGAGTTCGAGACCGGCCTGGCCAACGTGGTGAAACCCTGTCTCTACTAAAAATTAGCCAGGCGTAGTGGCGGGCGCCTGTAATCCCAGCTACTCAGGAGGCTGAGGCAGGAAAGTCGCTTGAACCTGGAAGATGGAGGTTGCAGTGAGCCGAGGTCGCGCCCCTGTCTTTAAAGAACTCAAAGAGAAGCCTAAGCCAACTGGAAGCGACATGAGGGGAACCCAGAGAGCACCTGTGGCCTGGCCGAGGCATCTTCTTGAACTCCTCGAATTCCAACCTGCCTGAGAGTCCTTCTAGGTGAGAGAGAGAAGGCGATTTTCTTTGTCCTTACATAAGAGCCATGTGGGCCGGGCGCGGTGGCTCAAGCCTGTAATCCTAGCACTTTGGGAGGCCGAGACGGGCGGATCAGAAGGTCAGGAGATCGAGACCATCCTGGCTAATACGGTGAAACCCCGTCTCTACTAAAGAATACAAAAAACTAGCCGGGCGACGAGGCGGGCGCCTGTAGTCCCAGCTACTTGAGGGGCGGAGGCAGGAGAATGGTGTAAACCTGGAAGGCGGAGCTTGCAGTGAGCTGAGATCCGGCCACCGCACTCCAGCCTGGGAGACAGAGCCAGACCCCCGACCAAAAAAAAAAAAAAAAAAAAAAAAGAGCCATGTGGCTCAGCCCCTGGAAGTAAGGAGTGCTTCCATAGTCCTGAGCAGTGAGTCCACACGACTAATCTGCTTTGGATTTTCGGAAGGGCCTTGCTGCTGGGCCCATCATCATCCTGCGTCTTATCTAGATGTTTTCCAAAGGACATTGCTTAAAGAAACTCAAATCAAATCCTGGGAAAGGCAGCCCATTCTACCTTTACCAGCTCTGAAGACAGGCCTGCTTTTGAATAACAGCTGGGATATACCTAGAAATCAGAAATCAGGGGCAAGTCAGACAAAACGAACAGGCCCCAGGAGACCAGGGGCTTGTGCAAGACAGGTCTCTTCTCAAAGCTGTCCTTCCAGAGCGGGGACATCAGCCCTCCGCCTGGGTCACGGAGATGCAGTGTCCTCAGAGGACTTGGCTTCTGGCCCGAGGCCTCTCCCGGCAGGGTCTGAGAAACAAAAGCTGCCTCACCATGAATGCCAGTCCTGCATTTTTGTTTTTTTCTGCACTAAATTAAGCCACTGCCCGAATGGGAGTGAAGTCAAACAGGAAGAGGGCAGAACCCCCACACCGCTGCTGTGTACTCTTTTGGAACAGCTTGTCGTCAGTAAGCCCCGCCAGACAGTGAATTAAACACACCCTGGGCCCTGCATGCTGGCTGCTGCCCTCTGCCCTACACTTTCCCGCTCCCAGTCCCCAGGTCTTGGGTTGTTCTGTGGCTCATGATGTGTGGATTTGTCTGCTGTTGAGCCAGGTCTTCTCTTTCCTTGATATGCACGCGTCAACCCAAATGCTTTTTGAAAAATAGAACTTTACCGCCAGGCATGGTGGCTTAGACCTGTCATCTCAGCACTTTGGGAAGTCGAGGGGCGGAGATTGTTTCATCTCAGGAGTTTGAGACCAGCCTGGGCAACACAGTGAGTCCCCATCTCTACACTTTTTTTTTTTTTAAATAGAGACAGAGTCTCTCTCTGTCACACAGGCTGGAGTGCAGTGGCACAATCATAGCTCATTGCAGCCTTGAACTCCTGGGCTCAAGCAAGCCTCGCACTTCTGCCTCCTGAGTTGCTGGGACCACTGGAGTTCACCCCCCACCCACCCAGCTGTAAAGCTCTACTTTTATAATTTATGTTTATATTTTTATTGCTCTATTTTCATAATTTATAATTTTTTTAACATTTATTTCTCTCTTTGTAGAGACAGGGTCTTACCATCTTGCCCAGGCTGGTCTTGAACTCCTGGGGTCAAGCCATCCTCCCGCCTCAGCCTCCCAAAGTGCCAGGATTACAGGTGTGAGCACCGCGTCCGGCCATCTACAAAATTTTTGTTAAAATTAGCCTGGCATGGTGGCATGTATCTGTAGAGTCTCAGATTCTCAGGAGGATGAGCTCAGAGTCTCAGGAGGGTGAGCTCAGATTCTCAGGCCGGTGAGGTGGGGGAATCACTTGAGCCCAGGTCAAGGCTGCAATGAGCTATGATCACGCCATTGCACTTCTGGGTGGTGGAGCAAGACCCTGTCCTAAAAACGTTTTTAACAAAAAGTTATTTTGCTCCTTATTTTAGATTAAGGTGATAGTTTTCAAAGAATATTGAAAGGGGTCTGTCATATTCAGTAAAGAAGCAAATTGAATTAAAAACACAAACCTGACACAGCACAGCCCATATGAGTGTACGCACACATGTTGATGAGGTCAATTAATAACCCTGAGCCCCTGGGACTCGCAAAGATGGCCTGAACCAGATAGAGGCACAGGGCTACCAAACTTCTCGTTTTCAGGACTCTTAGGTCTGAAGGAACAGGCTGGCTTGTTTTGTTGTTTGTTTGTTTGGGGTTTTTTGTTGTTGTTGTTGTTGAGACAGCGTTTTGCTCTTGTTGCTTAGGCTGCAGTGCAGTGGCGTGATCTTGGCTCACTGCAACCTCCACCTCCCGGGTTCAAGTGATTCTCCTGCCTCAACCTCCCGAGTAGCTGGGATTACAGGAGCCTGCCACCACGCCCGGTTAATTTTTGTATTTTTAGTAGAGATGGGGTTTCACCATGTTGAGATCAGCCAGGCTGATCTCGAACTCCTGACCTCAGGTGATCTACCTGCCTTGGCCTCCTAAAGTGCTGGGATTATAGGTGTGAGCCACCATGCCTGGTTGGCTTTTTTTTTTTTTTTTCTGATCTCTCAGTTGGGAGACCATCAGAAGTTTGGTTGGAGACGTGGGGTCTGGCCAGGCCCAAATGATGACACAAACCCAGACAGCAAGTGCAGCTGGCATCTGTCAGTCCAGTGTGCCCGGTGTGGGGAGTCCCCTGATGCCCGTCAAACATGGCTCCACTCTGGAGGCCTCTTTGTAAGCTAAGAGCTGATTCTTCCTAATGCTCCCTAGTTACACAGAAAAGGACCTTCCTTGTCTTCTGCAAAATAAATCCAGATGGGATTTTGCAAAGAGCTGGGGCACATGGCCTCCTTGGAGCTGCATCAATACACTTGCACTTCTGGCTCTGTTCTGCATATTCGCACTGGACGAGGACTTGCAGGCCAGAAAAATAGCCCTTGGTTGAGCAATTGAAGACCCTTGGCTCTTAGGCTGAATTGCTAGAAGGGCGTGCTGTCATTATCTCAGGGGATCAAATGTCTGGTCTGTGTGGCCACACGCCAAAGGCAGGCTCAAAGGTCTCCACAGTACTCTAGGACGCCTTGAGGATTTGAGTATGCGGGGGCTGCCGGGAAGGGACGGAGAGCGAGGGCCCTTGGAGGCAGCCTGTTTGCTCCACACAATGACAGGTGACCAGTTGTGTCATTCCCAGGACCCGCGGTGGCTTCGTGCATCCCTCTCCTACCCCAGTTCAGAGCAGAATACGTGCAGGCTGGAGGCAGCTGTGGTTCGCAGCATGATACTTGCTGGAGACATTTACATGCTTTGAAGAAATGTGTTTCAGTTTTGGGTCTTTACTGAGAATGAGCCAGAGGGGGGAGAACTTGGGGTGAGGGAGGGTCTTATCTCTTCCCAGGCCACATCTGCCTGGCGCCGACTGGGGCTGTGTGGTTTCCCCCTCCCCCCTCCCTTGTAGGACTTCCACCCCCATCTCCAACCACTGACAAGTACGTCTGGGAATCCCCAAAGGTGTCTTTCATAAGCTCATAAATAAACCTGGTCACACACATGGAATGCCTGCTATTAATTTTCTTTTTCTAGCCCTCACTGTCCTGGCCTCTGGTTCTTCTAAGGTGTGTGACAGTGAACCACCACGGTCCTCCAATAGGGTGCCCCTGCTGCGAGCACCATCAGGCCCTGCAGCCGCTTGACAGAGGTGGCAGCACTGGCACACGGGTAGGGTCCCCTTGCCCTTTGCTCCTTGCCCCTTGCCAGGAACCGCCCAAAGCCCTGGGCACTGCTGCCAATGCTGGTGGTAGCAAAGGGCCCCTGTAGCTCGCAGGCACTAGGCTGTGGTTGTTCTGCTGCAAAGTGCCTCTCAGCCCTCCTGGTTACAGGGGTAGGATGGTCCTGAAGCCCCGTGGCTTCCTTTATGTCTGCCTTCCCGTAGGGTTCAAACTTGAACCCTAGGGCTGGGTGCAGTGGCTCACGCCTGTAATCCCAGCGCTTTGGGAGGCCAAGACGGGCGGATCACGAGGTCAGGAGATCGAGACCATCCTGGCTAACACGGTGAAACCCCGTCTCTACCAAAAAAAAATACAAAAAACTAGCCGGGCGAGGTGGCGGGCGCCTGTAGTCCCAGCTACTCGGGAGGCTGAGGCAGGAGAATGGTGTGAACCCGGGAGGCGGACCTTGCAGTGAGCTGAGATCCGGCCACTGCACTCCAGCCTGGGCGACACAGCAAGACTCCGTCTAAAAAAAAAAAAAAAAAAAAAAAAAAAAAAAAAAAAAAAAAACTTGAACCCTGCAGGGCTAGACCAAGACACAAACATCAAGTTTTAAAAACACCCCTTTGAGGGCCGGGTGCGGTGGCTCACACCTGTAATCCCAGCACTTTGGGAGGCCAAGGCAGATGCGTCACTTGAGGTCAGGAGTTCAAGACCAGCCTAGTAGCCAACATGGTGAAACCCCGTCTCTACTAAAAATACAAAACTTAGCTGGGCGTGGTGGTGCATGCCTGTAATCCCAGCTACTCAGGAGGCTGAGGCAGGAGGACTGCTTGAGCTCAGGAGAGATCAGTCTGGGCAACACGGTGAAATGCCATCTCTACAAAAAATACAAAAACTAGCCCAGTGTGGTGGTTTGTGCCTGTAGTCCCAGCTGCTTGAGAGGCTGAGGTGGGAGAATGGCTGGAGCCTGGGAGGCAGAGGCTGCAGTGAGCCAAGATCACACCACTGCACTCCAGCCTGGGTGACAGAACGAGACTCCATTGAAAGAAAGAGAGAGAGAGACAGAGAGAGAGGGAGATGAAGGAAGGAAGGGAAGAAGGGAGGAATGGAGGGAGGGAAAGGGAGAGGAGAGGAAAGGAGAGGCGAGGCAAGGCAGAGAAGGGAGGGGTGCTGGGCCAAGGTGGTGGCACCTGGGAGTCTTGTCTGGCATCCTGACAGCAAGGCTGGGAGGCTGGTGGTGAGCACCTGGCCTGTGCTCATCTTCCCATCTCCCTGGCCTCTACGGATGCGTAACTTGTTCTGCTCGGCCATTGAGTGCCACTCTCTGCTTTTTTTCTTTAAGACAGAGTATCTGTGGCCCAGGCTGGAGTGCATAGGCACAATCTCAGCTCACTGCAACCTCCGCCTCCCAGGTCCAAGTGTTCGACTACAGGCACCTGCCACCACACCCATCTAATTTTTGTATTCTTTTTTTTTTTTTTTTTTTTTTTTGAGACGGAGTCCTGCTCTGTTGCCCAGGCTGGAGTGCAGTGGCCAGATCTCAGCTCACTGCAAGCTCCGCCTCCCGGGTTGACGCCATTCTCCTGCCTCAGCCTCCCGAGTAGCTGGGACTACAGGCGCCCGCCACCACGCCCGGCTAGATTTTTTTTGTATTTTTTAGTAGAGACGGGGTTTCACCGTGTTAGCCAGGATGGTCTCGATCTCCTGACCTCGTGATCCGCCCGTCTCGGCCTCCCAAACTGCTGGGATTACAGGCTTGAGCCACCGCGCCCGGCCTTCTAATTTTTGTATTTTTAGCAGAGACGTGGTTTCACCATGTTGACCAGGCTGGTCTCGAACTGCTGACCTCAAGTGATCCACTCACCTCAGCCTCCCAAAGTTCTGGGATTACAGCCGTGAGCCACCTTGCCCGGCCATTATCAGCAATTTAATTTAATTTAATTTAATTTAATTTAATTTAATTTAGAGTCTTGCTCTCTCACCCAGACTGGAGTGCAGTGGTGCGATCTCAGCTCACTGTAATCTCTGCCTCCCAGGTTCAAGTGATTCTCCTGCCTCAACCTCCTGAGTACTGGGACTACAGGCGTGCACCACCACACCCAGCTAATTTTTGTATTTTTAGTAGAGATGGGGTTTGGCCAGGCTGTCTGGGCTGGTCTTGAACTCCTGACCTCAGGTGATCTGCCCACCTCGGCCTCCCACAGTGCTGGGATTACAGGTGGGAGCCACCACACCCAGTGCTACTCTCTGCTTTGGTGTCCATGAGCCGCCTGTTTTGCATTCTGTTTGTCCCAAATCCAGGTCTCAGCCAATGTGCTGGTCCTTTCACTACTGGGAGCTTGGGAGCTCTTAGCTGCCATTACCTGCCCATGATGGGGTAGGAGGGACTCTGTGGTACAAAGAGGCCTCCCCCTTAGGCCTCTCTGGCTGAACAGCACCCTCAGGTCCTCAGTCTCTGTCTCCTGGCGCTTTATTGAACATAGAACTTCTTTATGGGGGCTTCAGCCTTGCAGGGGAATTGCTGGAACCCAGGCAGTGGCTTCTAGATTAGGATCCTCTCAAGCTGATGGGGGTTTCTCTCCTACTAGGGTCGGCCCCGAGTGCTGGGGCTCCGGCTTTCTTCTGAGGGACCTACAAGCCTTTAAGCCTCTCTGGCTTTTCTTGTCTCACCTGCTGGGCAAAGTCCACTTTCTGTCTTTTTCGGTGGAAACAAATATTCATGTCCAGATATCCTGTCCCTGTGGTGATAGTGTGGATGGGTGCAAAATCCTTCAGAATTTGGTGCTTCACATTTAAAGGCTGACTTTTAGAATAAGAAAACAAACCAAAACAGCATTCCAACATTCTTACATTGATGGCGTGGATTCCAAGATTTTTGTCTCTACTGAAGAATTACAAAAGTCTACACAAGAATTCAAGCAATTGGCCGGGCGCGGTGGCTCAAGCCTGTAATCCCAGCACTTTGGGAGGCCGAGACGGGCGGATCACGAGGTCAGGAGATCGAGACCCTCCTGGCTAACACGGTGAAACCCCGTCTCTACTAAAAATACAAAAAATTAGCCGGGCGAGGTGGTGGGCGCCTGTGGTCCCAGCCACTCGGGAGGCTGAGGCAGGAGAATGGCGTGAACCCAGGAGGCAGAGGTTGCGGTGAGCTGAGATCCGGCCACTGCACTCTAGCCTGGGCGACAGAGCAAGACTCCGTCTCAAAAAAAAAAAAAAAAAAAGAATTCAAGCAATTATCTCGATACCGTCGGCACCTGAGTGCACTGCATAGAAGACGTCCCACCTGCTGCTGCAGAAAGGGGCAAAGAATAGAAAAACCACTTAACAGCAAAATGTGACCTCATTACCTATACAAAGTATGATCATTGATATCCTGAGCGAACCAAGAAATCACACACTGGAGAACCCCTGACTGGGAGGAAGGGCACAAACCATGCCCTGGAGGACCCCTGACCAGAAGGAAAGGCACGAGTGTTTACTCAATAGACCTTGAATAAGAACACTGTCTTGTAAGACACAGTTGGATCACAGCTGGTCTTGTGCAATGAAAACCAAAGGGGAACTTGTGCTTACTGGGTTTCTACAGATAAAGATGAAACTACATCCTCTATCTCAATAAGCAGGAAAAACCACCCAGGGTGAGTGAGGATGTGCGGTGGGTGACCACACACCCACCATGGGGGTGTGCAGCAAGACAAACTGCAGCAGGTGTTTTGGCAAGAGCTGGCGACATTTTAAATGTACACGTCCTTTAATCTGATTTGTTTTCCTTTCTGAAACAGGGTCTCACTGTCACCCAGGCTGGAGTGCAGCGATACAATCACAGGTCACTGCAGCCTTGACATCCCAGGGTTCAAGTGATCCTCCCACCTCAGCCTCCCGAGTAGCTGGGACTGCAGGAGCGCACCACCACACCCGGATGATTTTTTGTAGAGATGGGGTTTCACAGGGTTGCCCAGGTCACTCTCAAATTCCTGGGCTCAAGTCATCTGCCTGCCTTGGTCTTCCAAAGTGCTGGGATTATAGGTGTGAGCCACCATGCCCGGCCTTAATCATTTTAAGTGGAAATGTAACCATTTTAGGATAATGTCCTACAAAAATGTGAGTACACGCAAGCAAAGACATTTGCAGAAAGATTTTCAGAGATGACGCTATCCTAATACCAGAAAACTAAACATAGCCTGTTCGCTATGTTGCTAGAAGACTGGCTGTCTCAGTCTGTTCACGCTGCTATAATAAAGTGCCACAGACTAATTGATAAATAGTAGATCCTTCTTCCTTACAGCTCTGGAGGCCGGGACGTCCAAGATCAGGTGCTGATGGACTCTGTGCCCAGTGAGGGCTGCTCCGCTTCCAAGATGGTGCCATGTTGCTTGTTACGTGGCAGAAGGCAGAAAGTCACAGGGCATCACACAGCTCCCCTGTACCTCTTTGTAAGGTCATAATCCCGTTCTTGAGGTCCCTCCTTCATGATTTAACCATTTCTTAAGGGCCCCGCATCTTAATACTATCACGTCAGGGATTCAGTCTCAACGTAAGAATTTTGGAGGGACATATACATTCAAACCATAGCACTGATGACATAAATGATGGAGCTGGGCGCGGTGGCTCACGCCTGTCATCCCAACACTGGGAGGCCGAGACGGGCAGACCACCTGAGGTCGGGAGTTTGAGACCAGCCTGACCAGCGTGGTGAAACCCCGTCTCTACTAAAAATACATAAATTAGCCAGGTATGGTGGCGAGTACGTGTAATCCTGGCTGCTCAAGAGGCTGAGGCAGGAGAATCCCTTGAACCTGGGAGGCAGAGGTTGCAGTGAGCCAAAATCACACCACTGAGATCATTCCACCGCACTCCAGCAGCCTGGGCGACACAGCGAGGCTCCTTCAAAAAAAAGAAAAAAACAAGGAAGGAAGGAAGGAAGGAAGGAAGGAAGGAAGGAAGGAAGGAAGGAAGGAAGGAAGGAAGGAAGGAAGGGAGGGAGGGAGGGAGGGAAAGAAAGAGAAAAAAAATGATGGCATAGCTGAGCTATAAAACACCACACAGCCATTAAAGTGAGTAGATTTATACACGGCAAGGGAAAAGTCCAAGATGTACAGCCTTCTGCATCCACCAGTTCTGCAGCTACAGATTCAATCAACTCTGGAATAAAAATACAGAATTCTCAGGATGCTGAGAAGTCAAGACCCAAATTTTGGTATCCACGGGTTCCACAGGGCTGACTTGGGGCCTGGGACCTGAGCATCCAGGATTTTGTTATCTGGCAGGTGGGGGGCACTGGAACCAATGCCCCGTGGATACTGAGGGGCAACTGTATTGTTAAGCTGCAGAAACATATGCTTCATATTATTATTATTATTATTATTTTTAGCAAAGTGTCCCCTTCCTTTTCCCACATAAAGACACAGAGAAGTCTTCAAAGGAGAGTAGGACTTCTGATATATTTCCATGTAGATTTATTTATTTATTTATTTATTTACAGAGTCTCATTCTGTCATCCAGGCTGTGCACAGGCTGAGTGCAGTGGCACGATCCCAGCTCACTGAAACCTCCACCTCCTGGGTTCAAGTGATTCTTCTGCCTCAGCCTCCCGAGTAGCTGGGATTACAGGCACCTGCCACCACAACTGGCTAATTTTTTTTTTTTTTTTTTTCCTGAGATGGAATCTCACCCTATTGCCCAGGCTGGAGTGCAATGGCGCGATCTCGGCTCACTGCAATCTCCCCCTCCCGGGCTCAAACAATTCTCCTGCCTCAGCCTCCCGAGCAGCTGGGATTACAGGTGTGCGCCACAATGCTTGGCTAATTTTTTGTTATCTTTAGGAGAGGTGGGCTTTCACCATGTTGGCCAGGCTGGTTTCGAACTCCCGACCTCGTGATTCTCCCACCTCGGCCTCCCAAAGTGCTGGGATTAGAGGTGTGAGCCACCGCACCCGGCCCATTGTACTTTAAAAATGAGTGTTGCTATTGCAGTATTATAGGGTAAATAGCGGCACAGACCACTGAGCCATCAGTGTTATCGGTTTTGAGAAGTCACCCGCTGGAGCCAGGCTCCTTAGTTCCTTCTGAGAAACGTAAGGAAAGAGGCGTGCAGCAGGCCCAGCCCGCAGCCCAGGGAGAGTGGCTTCCGCACACCGAGACCTGCCTGTGCGGGCTTCCTGGGACCTCCATTCTTGATTTGTTGGGGCAAGATTTTCTTTTGATTTCTGTGACTGTTGTCTGTATAATCATTAAGAAAAATAGTTTATGATAAATAATTTATGATAAACTAACCATACTGGCTGACAACGAGAGTCGTTAGGGGTGACTAAGTTGTTGAGACTGAGGCCCTAGGAAAGGAAGGTGGAGCCATTTAGAAATGGGGAATTCAGCCAGGCACGGTGGCTCATGCCTGTAATCCCTGCACTTTGGGAGGCCGAGGTGGGAGGATCACTTGAGCCCAAGAGTTCGAGACAAGACTGGGCAACAGAATAAGACTCTGTCTCAAAAACAAGAAAAAGAAAGAAAGAAAGAGAGAGAGAGGGGGAGGGAGGGAGAGAGAGGGGAGACAGAGAGAGAGAAAGAGAGAAAGAAAAGAAAGAAGAAAGAAAGAAAAAAGAAAGAAAGAAAAGAAAGAAAGAAAGAAAGAAAGAAAGAAAGAAAGAAAGAAAGAAAGAAA
>NC_045449.1:304020-307072 GCF_002776525.5 Piliocolobus tephrosceles
AAAGAAAGAAAGAAAGAAAGAAAGAAAGAAAGAAAGAAAGAAAGAAAAGAAAGAAAGAAAGAAAGAAACGAGGGATTCAGGAAGGGGGCTGAGCTTACCTCTAGATGGTGCATATAAGCTAATGATGGGAGTGGGCTAGAGGACAGGAACTGAAAATCGCGGGGAGCTCAGGTGTAGCTGGTGTTTGCATCTGTGATGGCAGGTAAGTCCTCAGGAGTCTGGCATGAAAACAGGGGGCCCTCAAGGCCTGGCCGCTGTCAAGGCTCAGAAGGAGAGGAGAGCTGGGGAACAAGACTAACAAGTCCTGGAGCCAGTAAAGCAACAAAGTGTCAAAGGAGTTAAGGGAGGATTCCGGGGAGAGGGGGACTCACGCAGTTAAGAGAGAATTCCAGCCGGGCGCGGTGGCTCAAGCCTGTAATCCCAGCACTTTGGGAGGTCGAGACGGGCGGATCACGAGGTCAGGAGATCGAAACCATCCTGGCTAACATAGTGAAACCCCGTCTCTACTAAAAAATACAAAAAACTAGCCGGGCGAGGTGGCGGGCACCTGTAGTCCCAGCTACTCAGGAGGCTGAGGCAGGAGAATGGCGTAAACCCGGGAGGAGGACCTTGCAGTGAGCTGAGATCCGGCCACTGCACTCCAGCCCGGGCAACAGAGCAAGACTCTGTCTCAAAAAAAAAAAAAAAAAAAAAGAGAGAGAATTCCAGGGACAAGGGGACTCATGCAGTTAAGGGAGAATGCTGGGGAGAGGGGGACTCACACAGTTAAGGGAGAATCCGGGGACAGGGGGACTCACGCAGTTAAGGGGGAATCCTGGGGGGAGGAGGACTCACACACAGATGCCCCTCCACTGATGAATGTTACGTCCCAATAAACCCACTGGAAGTTAGACATGTTAAGTCAAAAATGCATTTAATACACCTAACCTGCCCAATGTCATAGCTTAGCCTACCTTACACATGCTCAGAACAGTCACAGAATCCCACAGTTCAGCAACATCCTGTAACACGAGGCCTATTTTATAATAGAGTGTTGAGTGTCTCATGTGATTCTTCTTATGCATCTGTTCCTACTGAAGGTGAAAACAGTGGCTGTACAGGTGCTCTGGGTAGGGTTTGTACTGGTCACGAATCACTTTTGCACCATCGTAAAGTCGAAAACTCGTTAAGTAGGGCCATCGTAAGTCGGGAACCATCTGTACGTGAAGAATGTGAGCTGGGCCGGAAGAGCACTGGTGACCTTCAACATAAGGGTCAGGACAGAGGTTGAGATGGAAGCTGACTTTCTAGAAGGGCACCAGTGACCTTCGAAAGCAGGGTCAGGACAGGTGAGTGGAGCTGGAAGAGCACCAGCGACCTTCAACATAAGGGTCAGGACAGATGTGAGCCGGGCTAGCAGGGCACCAGTGACCTTTGAGAGAGGGGTCAGGACAGAGGTTGACATGGAAGCTGGCTTGCTCGGCGGGAATGCACGTGTGGATGGGGGCTGTGGACTCCCTTGACACACTAAGAAAACCGACGGGCTGTGGGGGGAGTGGGATCAGGAAAAGCGGGGGGACCCGTGTTCACTTCTGCAAGCAGAGGGTGAAAGGGGACAATCTCTGAGGACCTGGGTGGGGCGAAGGACATACCCCAGGACCGGACAGCTAGGAAAGCGGTGTGGTATCGAGAGCAGCATGTACACCAGTGGTTTAGTTTTTCCCACTCCTCTTCTATGGCGGGGAGTAAGCCAGTGACCGGAACTCTTGAGATCTCAGCGTCCCATCTACAAACGGAGGGACTTTGACAGAGTTCCCGACACGGAACCAAACACGTCCCCCAACACCGACGCTCTAATTCCAACCTTCATGCCCCAATTCCGAGTTTCCCAACTGGAGAGTTGGGGCCACCGCAAAGGTATCCAGCAAATGACCAGATACTCATCCCCTTAGCCTCGGGGCTGTGGACAGAGGGAGGTGTTCCCAGGCCCACCACATCCCGCCCCAGCAGCCTCTTCTGTTGAGGCAACAGGAGTTACTCCTGTCGTCACTTCTGGCTGCAAAGGTCGGGAAGCGTTGCAAACGCGGTAATGCCATGTCTCCAGCACAAGACTTGGAGCTTCTGGAAGGATCAGGTTCTTCTGATCGCCCACCTCACTCCGACCAAGCCCCTTCTCCATCCCGGTGACACTGCTTTGTTCTTAGAGCGTGTCTGCCTTGCACCAGGGGTTACTCAGAGGGTTCTCAGGTGTTATTTCCAAAGGCCACAAGGCCTCAGCTCAACTGTGCCCCCCAGCCTTAGGGGTCGAGCGTCCGAAATTCAAAATGCTCCAAAATCCGAAACACTTCGCGTGCCGACAGGACACCCAGAGGAAGTGCTCATTGCAGCCATCTGGGTTTGGGATTTTCCGATTAGGGATGCCGAACTGGTACGTATATAACACACACACTCCCAAATCCAAAAACAGCTGAACTCCAAGACACTCCTGGGCCGAGCATCTCGGGTTAGGGACGCTCAACCTGAATTTGCACAGAATCTGGGAGACAGTTTGGGTGCTATTACTGAATGGGCGGCTACCTCAAGTCAAACTGTGCCCTTTCCCGTACTAGTGACAGTGCCAAGCCTCCCCTCCCATCTAATCCAGAAAAACAACGAGCGACATGTGTCAAGGAGGGCAGCAGCTTCCAAACCGACACCGGGGGAAACCTGGAAATCTTCAGTGATGTTTTGGTGGCGTGAGAACCTCTACAAAGGTTTTATTCTAACTTCCCTTTTTGTTTGTTTTTTGAGACGGAGTCTTGCTCTGTTGCCTAGACTGTAGTGCAGTGGCCGGATCTCAGCTCACTGCAAGCTCCGCCTCCCGGGTTCACCCCATTCTCCTGCCTCAGCTTCCTAAGTATCTGGGACTACAGGCGCCCGCCACTGCGCCCGGCTAGTTTTTTGTATTTTTAGTAGAGACGGGGTTTCACTGTGTTAGCCAGGATGGTCTCGATCTCCTGGCCCACCCGTCTCGGCCTCCCAAAGCGCTGGGATTCCAGGCGGGAGCCACCGCACCCGGCCCTAACTTCACTTT
>NC_045449.1:307472-308551 GCF_002776525.5 Piliocolobus tephrosceles
CTGGCTCACCCCTCACTAGTCACATATAGAATCCTGGCTCACCCCCTCACTAGTCACACATCAAATCCTGGCTCACCCCTCCCTAGTCACATATCAAATCCTGGCTCACCCCTCACTAGTGACATATCAAGTCCTGGCTCACGCTGACTAGTCACATATCAAATCCTGGCCCACTCCTCACCAGCCACGTATCAAATCCTGGCTCACCCCTTTACTAGTCACACATCAAATCCTGGCTCACCCCTCACTAGTCACATATACAACCTTGGCTCACCCCTCACTAGTCACACATCAAATCCTGGCTCACCCCTCACTAGCCACATATCAAATCCTGGCCCACCCCTCGCTAGTCACATATCGAATCCTGGCTCACCCCTCACTAGTCACACATCGAATCCTGGCTCACCCCTCACTAGTCACATATCAAATCCTGGCTCATCCCTCACTAGTCACATATCAAATCGTGGCCCACTCCTCACTAGCCACATATCAAATCCTGGCTCACCTCTCGCTAGTCACGTATCAAGTTCTGGCTCATCCCTCACTAGCCACATATCAAATCCTGGCCCACTCCTCACTGGTCACATATCAAATCCTGGCACACCCCTCACTAGTCACGTATCAAATCCTGGCTCACTCCTCACTAGTCACATATCGAATCCTGGCCCACCCCTCACTAGTCACATATCAAATCCTGGCTCACTCCTCACTAGTCACATATTGAATCCTGGCTCACCCCCGACTAGTCACATATCATATCCTGGCTCACCCCTCACTAGTGACATATCAAGTCCTGGCCCACTCCTCACTAGCCACATATCAAATCCTGGCTTACCCCTTTACTAGTCACACATCAAATCCTGGCTCGCCCCTCACTAGTCACATATAGAATCCTGGCTCACCCCTCACTAGCCACACATCAAATCATGGCTCAGCCCCTTACTAGTCACATATCAAATCCTGGCTCACTCCTCAGTAGTCACATACTGAATCCTGGCTCACCCCCGACTAGTCACATATCAAATCCTGGTTCACCCCTCACTAGTCACACATCAAATCCTGGCTCACCCCTCACTAGT
>NC_045449.1:308561-318571 GCF_002776525.5 Piliocolobus tephrosceles
CCTCACTAGTCACATATCGAATCCTGGCTCACCCCCTTACTAGTCACATATCAAACCCTAGCTCACCCCCGACTAGGCATATATCAAATCCTGGCTCACCCCTCACTAGTCACTTATCAAATCCTGGCTCACCCCCTTACTAGTCACATGTCGAACCCTAGCTCACCCCCGACTAGTCACATATCAAATCCTGGCTCACCCCCTTACTAGTCACATATCGAATCCTGGCTCACCCCCTCACTAGTCACATCAAATCCTGGCTCACCCCTTACCAGTCACACATCGAATCCTGGCACGCCTCCTTACCAGCCACATATCCTTGGGCCTGTCACTTACCCTCTCTGAGACTCCAAGTCCCATCCGGTAAACGGAGTTAAACTTAGCAGGAATTTGATCCAATGAGATGTGATAACGTATCCAGGACACAGTAAATATGCAGTTACCTTTTCCTTCCCACCCCACCAACATGTACAGATAGCCCTGAATCGCCTAGACCCTCTCATGACCAAAGGTAATACAGGCAGGCCACACGGCAGCTGGACTGTGCAGCCAGGGCCCAGGGCTACCCCAACTGACCTCCACTCCCCTCAGCACCCTCCTCTGACCTCCGAGCTAGCCAGCTGCTGAGCCAATGCTCTGGATCCTTTAGGGCAGTGCAAGCATGTGAGAGGCATGGGTATGAAGCTGTGGGGGGCTGTGTGTGTGTAAACTGATGTTTCTTTATACAGCATTTGATATTGGCTGTGCGTATGAGGCTGTGAGGGGCTGTGTGTGTGTAAACTGATGTTTATACAGTATTTGATATGGGGTGTGGGTATGAGGCTGTGAGGGGTTGTGTGTAAACTGATGTTTATACAGCATTTGATATTGGGTGTGAGTATGAGGCTGTGGGGGGCTGTGTGTGTAAACAGATGTTTTCTTTATACAGCATTTGATATGTTTTCCATTTGTCTTCTAAAGCCCTCCAGTGGCTGCTCCCGTCCGTCCATCGCAGTGCTTGATTTTGTGAAGAACCCTGTGGAATGGAGTCTCTTTGGCAGCAGAGAAACGCCTTCCTTTTCCATCAGCACAGAGCAAACACGTGAAGGGAGCTGGGGTTTCTTGCCACCATTTCACCTGAGACCCCTGAAAGCTGCAGCCCACTCTGCAAATACTTTTCTTGGCCCTGGAAGTAGAGGGAAGTTTGTTGAGAAGCTGTTCTTAATTTCTCACTTGTTGAAAAATTACCCCAAACAGGAGGAAGACAATTGTGCAAATTCCATTTGATGACTGAGCAGAAGCTCCCGGAGCCCTGGGATGAAGTGAGCAGCACTCCCGGGGGCGAGACGTTGGACATTATTTTTATTTTAACATCTTATATCGCCCCAGACGTTGGACATTATTTTTATTTTAACATCTCATATCGCCCCAGGTTCTCTGAGCCAACACCCTCAAAGGGGACAGACAGAGCCAGAGAGGAACTTTTGGGCTGATTACAAGGATTGGGCTGGCCTTGGGAAAAGTCTAAACATCTTTGAAACACAATTGGAAAGTAATCCAAACTGGGAAGCCTGCAGGCTCAGGGTTCCCAGTTAGAACTGCCTGTCCCAAGTTAATCTTGCTTCGGGTTTTGGGCATCATAGCAAATAAAATAAAATAAAATAAAATAAAATAAAATAAAATAAAATAAAATAAAATAAAGAATAAGTAAAAGGAAAAAAAAGAAAAAGAAACAAAGGCAGGCAAGATTTTTTGTCCCTGTCGGGAGAAGAGTCTGCTCTGTGGTCCCCAGACACCTAAGGAAGTTTTTTGGAAGGGAGCCTCTGGCAACCCTTGCAGTTTGCATTCACAGGAGATGTGCCCTATTTTCCACAACAGACAGCCTCGCCACCAGCCCCAGGAGGGAGGAAGCTCTCTTCTCAGTGTCTGCAGGTTTATTCCTAAATGCTACGGAAGCAGCAGCTGCCAGGGGAAGGGGATACTGCTCAGCCTTTTAAAACTCTCGTGTAGGCTGGAAATCACAGCCATGACCTAAAAAGGCAAAAGACCAGATATGCTGAGCTCGCCGCGGATGCAGTCTGCACGCGGCCGCAGGATTTGTCACCGCTCAGCCATGTTTAAAAAAGCCAGTCCAGGCAAGACAGCCACAGGCTCCTGCCCGCAGGTGATCACGAACACACTTCACACTGCCTTATGGCTTTTGCAGAGCAAGTGCATATAGCCCGGTCTCGTGTGACCTTCACAGGCAATATTCATTATAATCCCCTCTCACCAATATTGAAAACAGATGCTCAGGGGATCGGTGACTCGCCCAATGTCAAAGTGCCAGGTCCAGATCAAGGCCCTGCAGATCAGGTCTTCTGTGGACGCTTCCAATCCCAGGCTCCTTTCATTTCAAGTGGACACGTCCTTCATGTCCCACGGATTGCCACCTCTTCCCTCCTGTTCACGTAGGTGAGAAGGAAGGAGCTGGCAGGCAATGCCCTTCCAGGTGGGCTACGGGGAAGGTTCTTTTCTCATTAGGTTGATCCCTTGGCTTCCCTAGTAAAATGGGGAGCTGTTGAAAACAAAGAATGGAAACGAGGTAATGATCCTGGAGCCTAATGGAAGGGCCGCAGCCAGCTTTCCACTGTTGAAAGGACACAGGACTTCCCAAAGAGTTTTCATGGCAAAACGTCCATCCAGCTACTAAGGAAACAGGACGGACTCACGCGTGCAGGAGAGAAATCACTTGGCAGTCACTGGAAGAGCAGGCTGTGAGGGGAACGGCAAGGACAGAGAAGGGAATGTTCACAGGATAGAAATTCACAGGGCAAGAAGGTTCCAAGTCAGAAGTGAAACACTTTACACATGACAGAGACTCTACTGCAACTGGACATGCCAGGACTGGGCCCGGGCGGCCACATTCTGCTCCCACATGTCGCTTCCTTAGACTGTCAGGGAAGGGAGGGCAGCCACTGGGAGGGGCCAAGGTCACGGGCCTGCTAATTCTTTCCTAGAGTCTGTTCTGTTTTCTGTCAGCAGTAAGGAAATACATTCTAGCCAACGACATCCAGTAATGCTCTAATTAATGGCAGTATTTTGTGCTCCGACACGCAGGGAGAAATCACTTCCAGATGGAGAAAATGAAAGCTATTTACACACACACAAAAAATCCCTTTATTTTAAGGAAATTTGTATCTCCCAAAGGTGTAGAACTTCGAAGGTCCAAGAGGCTATTCTGATGAATACTAAACTGGGAATTTTAATTTAATATATAAAATGTAATCGAACCCGTCATGTAGGCCAGCATGTCACGTGTCCACGTTTCTAAGGCTTTTGCTTCAATGGCCCAGTGTAGCTCTATTTTATTTTTAGGAATCTGACTTGGAGTTCACAAGAAGTGTGAGACACTTGCTGTCACCCTCCAGCAGGCAGGTTGTGGCAGGTTGTTCCGAGTGCTCTTCCTGGGGAAGGAATCCCATTTCCAGCTGTGCACTTGCAGCATTTCCCCTGGCATTGTCAACAGGGAACCAGGTCTCCTCATCCGAAGGCAATTCAGGAAGGGTTGGTGCCGTACCCCGCATCAGGCAGCAGCCTCGGACCTGCCCTGCGTGCCCTGTGTTGGTCATGCTGGTCTCGGCTTGTCTGCTCTCAGTCCTGTCTGACCTGCATGGAGGAGCCACCCTAGACATAAGAAACCAGGCACCCCTTCTCAGGAATGGGCAGAGTCCTGGGGACTGGCTCTTTGTTCTTCGAGAGAGGAAGGAGTGGCGGTAGTTAGCTTCAATCCCTGAGCTGGGTTTGGAGATCACAACACCTTGTCCACTACGCCTCCTGTTTCACTGTTAAGAGTCCACACAGAATGTTCTCTGGCCGAGGCACCGCTAAGCCAGCTTTCAGAGAAGTCCCCATAGTAAGAGCAGATTGAACTCTATTGATTATACAAATTATCACTATTTATTTTAAACCCAAAGTGACTTCAAAGTTAAGCTTGTTTTTTGGTTTTTAAAGGGGCTAGAGAAAATGGACTGAGGGGAAGGAATGGGCACAATATCTAGGTTTGGCTGAATCACAGAGCTGTTAGCTGCTGCTTTCATCCATGGGTGCTCCTTTTATTATTTTTTTTTTTAGAGAGTCTTGCTCCGTCGCCCAGGCTGGAGTGCAATGGCATGATCTTGGCTCACTGCAGCCTCTGCCTCCCATGTTCAAGCGATTCTCCTGCCTCAGCCTCCCAAGTAGCTGGGGTTACAGGTGCCCACCACCATGCCTGGCTTATTTTGTGTTTTTAGTAGAGACGGGGTTTCACCACATTGGCCAGGCTGGTTTCGAACTCCTGACCTCACATGATCCACCTGTCTTGGCCTCCCAAAGTGCTGGGATTACAGGCATGAGCCACTGTGCCCGGCCTATTTTTTTTTAACAGAGATGGGGTCTCACTCTGTTGCCCAGGCTTGTCTTGAAGTCCTGGGCTCAAGCAATATTCCCACCTCAGCCTCCCAAAGCATGTGAGCCACCGCACCCGGCCTAGGGTGCTCCTTTGATACGTTATTTTTGAAGTGATGTTAATAAATAAAGCTTCTGCTTGGGGTTTGGTCATCAAAACAAGAAGAATCCTAATTAGTATGTTCAGAGCCCAATTCCTGGCATGGTCCCCACCAACAAAAGTTGAGTCTCGCTGTCTTCCAGGCTGGAGTGCAATGGTGGGACCTCGGCTCACTGCAACCTCCACCTCCCGGATTCGAGTGATTCTCCTGCCTCAGCCTCCCAAGTAGCTGGGACTACAGGCGCCCACCACCTGCCTGGCTTTTTTTTTATTTTTATTTTTAGCAGAGACGGGGTTTCACCATGTTGGCCAGGCTGGTCTCGATCTCCTGACCTCAGGTGATCCGCCCACCTCGGCCTCCCAAAGTGCTGGGATTACAGGCGTGAGCCACTGCGCCTGGCCCAACCCAAGTTTAAAATGAAAGCTGTTATCGGTAAAGAATCCTCCATGCTGGTACCAGCTCAAGTGCAATGTTGGCACACTTTGAGCTTAGAGTCAGAAACACAGGCACGCATGAAAACGTGCGGCAGGAGCCCTTTCACAAAGCAAACCTGTCTCTGCTGCAATGGCTCTTAACAAGGTGCAAACATTATAACTACCTGTGCGACTTTTAACCTGTATGCCAGGCCCCATCCAAACTTACGGACTCAACATCTCCAGGCATGTTTTTTGTTTTTTGTTTTTTTTTTTTTGAGATGGAGTCTCACTCTGCCGCCAGGCTGGAGTGCAGTGGTGCGATCTTGGCTCGCTGCAGCCTCCACCTCTCAGGTTCAAGCGATTCTCCTGCCTCAGCCTCCCGAGTAGCTGGGATTACAGGCACCCGTCACCACACCCAGCTAATTTTTGTATTTTTAGTAGAGACAGGGTTTCACCATGTTGGCCAGGCTGGTATGGATCTCCTGAGCTGGTGGTCCACCCGCCTTGGCCTCCCACAGTGCTGGGATTCCAGACGTAGCCCCCGCGCCAGGCTGGCATCTGTAGTTTTTAAAAGGCCCCAGGTGGTTCTGATGCACACCCCCAGAAAAGAAACACAGCGCCTTTACACAGTCCTCAGTCCCCATCAAGGAGACACTGAACAGAACTCCTACTGACATCCATTGGCTCCTTGGGGATTACTGACAATGTAACAAATCAAGGCAGCAGCTTCCCGGGCTGTGACCACCAACTGTGGAAAACAGGAGCTTGACAGCTCAATGCTGTGATGGAACCGTCCGGAAAACGACTCCTCACCAACGAACCAAAAAGAGAAGCGGGGATCTGTACACAAAACGCTGGGAGTGACAAGAACCAGGTGCGGGAGTCCACTGGCTTTCCCAGCTCTCCCGGGTCGAGGACAGACGGCTGAACTGGCCGTGCTATTTGGAGATGGGCCCCACTGCCCCTCCTCAACTGTACAGCTCAGGCTGCATAACCACAGAAACCCCGTGGGCTGGGGGGCCTTCTACAGGGCTTCCCGGGGGCTCTCCCGACCCCCTCCCTGCCCTTGTCTTATTTGGAATCTTTTCCTCACAGACCTCAACTAAAGGCTGCACGCCCTTCTCACACCACTTATTTTCTCCTCCACATTCTCGAATTGGAGATGCTCGATGCATGAGAGTCATACCAGCTAGCAAGGACATTCTGGAAGCCGATGAAGAAATGAGGCTCAGGATCAGAGCTGCACGGCGTCGGGGAGAAAGGTTGGCAGAGAGGGCAGGGGCACAGAGCAGTGGTTATGCTGGGAAACAAGGTGGGGGACGAGGAAATCAGGTTTCCAGGCAGATTTTCAAACCTTATTCCTACTATATGGCTGTTACGAGTTTTACAGATTTTCAGGAAATTTCCTCTGTCCTGAAAACTTTTTGAGACAGGGTCTTGCTCTCTCACCCAGGCTGGAGTGCAGTGGCGTGATCTCTGCTCAGTGCAGCCTCCGCTTCCCGGATTCAAGTGATTCTCCTGCCTCAGCCTCCCCAGTAGCTGGGATTACAGGAATCCGTCACCACACCTGGCTAATTTTTGTATTTTTAGGTGAGACAGGGTTTTGCCATGTTGGCCAGGGTGGTCTCGAATTCCTGACCTCAGGTGATCCACCCGCCTCAGCCTCCCAAAGTGCTGTGATTACAAGCGTGAGCCACCACGCCCGGTCAAGTTTTTTTATTTTTGGTTTCACCAGGTTGCCCAAGCTGGTCTCAAACTACTGAGCTCAAGCAATCTGCCCACCTCAGCCTCCCTAGCAGTTGGGACTACAGGTGCATGCCACCACACCTTGCAAATTTTTATTTTTGTAGAGGTCTCTATGTTGCCTGGGCTGGTCTCGAACTCCTGGGCTCAAACGATCCTCCTGCCTTGGCCTCCCAAAGTGGTGGGACTACAGGCATGAACCACTGTGCCTGTCAAGATATCATTCTTGAGCAAAAGCAGGCAGCAACAACAGTGGTTGCCTGTAGCTGTAGTCACGGTTAACTGAGGCTTGGTTTCAAGGGAACCGAGTGAATCAGGGTAACGGCTCGATATGCTGCCTGTTCTCTGGATGCAGGATGATGCGAGAGGCCGGGAGCAGTCTCTTTGGCAAGCCCTGCTGCAGAGAGCCCGGGGTGGACAGGAAGGGCAGGCAGGGCAGGCTGCGTGCCAGGCCAGGCTCTCAGCCTGGTGTTTAAGGTCCATATTCTGTTCCTGAGGCATCCAGAACCCCAGGCTCCTTCTCATGACACAGGAACATACAAATGGGACACTGCACATCACCCTTGCTATTTCAGATGACACAGGCAAGTGCTGTGGACCTGAAGATGAGTGGGTAGAAACGGATTCGAGGGGATGGACATCCTGAGTGTTCCCATGGCTTCATCGGATGAGAAAGCCTAGGAAACGTTTTCCAAGTGAACTTCCTGGTTTCCCTTCCCCAGAAGCCAGGAGCAGAGTGGGAGTAAAGAAATGGAGGAAGGGGCTGGGCGTGGTGGCTCACGCCTGTAATCTCATATACTCAGGAGGCTGAGGCAGGAGAACTGCTTGAACCCAGGAGGCAGAGGTTGCAGTGAGCCTAGATCGTGCCACTGCACTCCGGCCTGGGTGACAGAGAGAGACCCCGTCTCTAAAAGAAAAAAATAAAGGAGGAAAGAATCTGCTCACACAGCCTGGTGAGTGTGCCAGGCAGAGCCACTGTCAGATCTGGGTCTGCCCTTACCCAAGTCAGGAGCCACAGGGCAGACAGGACACCTGCTTGAAGGCCTGGCACATACGCCCTTCCTGGGTGACAGACACAGAGGACATCTCTCCTTTGGAGACAACTGAGAAACAGCAGGAACACAGGGATAACTGGTCATGTAAGGTCGTGACAAGTATCAGAAACAAAATATGGGCCAGGAAACTGGGATTTCCATGGGAATACGCCTGGTTCCACTGCCTCCATGAAGAACCTGTCATCTGCCACTTCACTAACTCAGGCCCTAGGGCCAAACCCAGAGATGGGAGAGGAAACTCAGCTCTGGCAGAAGGTGAAACCTCAGCCAGCCACAGAAAGAGGGAGGAGAAGTGAGATCCAGGCATCCTTGTTCAAGTTGCCTGGACGGGTGGGAGCATGGTGGGGCCCGTGTGTCAGAGGCTGCGACTGCCATGGGGAGGCTGCATGAGTCAAGGGCAGCTTAGGGACCTTCCCCCGACTGCTGCCTCTGCTTCGGGAACCAGAGATCATCGAAATCGCCCTCTCAGAGCCCAGCCCTTGCTCGGCATCTCCGATTAGGGCAGGAAGTGAGACAGGGCCTGGGAGAGACTCTAACAACCCACATGTCCCCGAAAGCTTGAAGACCGACGATGTGAGAGTGCCGGGGAGCACAGGAGGGGTTGGGGGCTTCTGAGGAACGGGGGTCGCCGGCCAGGAGCAAAGGCCCCTTGCTGCTGCTACAGTCTCTTTTTAATGAGCTTCTCGAGCTTGCGGATGCGGGACGACTCTTGCTCTGGTGTTGGTGCCGTCAGTGACAGCGAGCTGGAGCTTTCCGCCCCTGAGGGCGGTGTGGGGAGCCGCTGGCGCAGGAGTTCCAGCATGCTGCTCTGCTCGCTCCTCTTCAGCCCCTGAGGTTGAGAGAGGAGAACCGTCAGGAAGTCTGGGTCAGAACGGCCCACAGGGGAGAGCGCAGTACCTGGGTACGGGGTCAGCAGAGGCTCTGCAGACAGCATAGTTACTCCAGGCGGAGGGCGAACCCTTTCCTCAGGGGACTCACCAGGCCTGGGTAGTAGTGTGGGAGAAAAAAGAGAGGGGAAGAAAAGGTAAAGGAAGAGAAAGAAGGGGCTGAGAGAGGAGAAGGGGCAGGTCCAGGCGGTGGGAAGGATAACATTCCTGTCCTCATCCCCCTGCCCCATCCTCCCTGCGCAGGGGTCTCAGCAGGGCACGCAGGGCCTGTCGGAATCCCGAGGTGCAGAGGCCTGGGGCCATCCTCCTCCAGAGGCTTCTCAGAATCCGGTTTGCTGTGTGGAGCCAGGCACATGCATTTTGAGAAAGCCCCCCAGGAACCTATATCCCAACCCCCCGGTGAAGGACCGCTGAGTGTGAGGTGGATGAGCAGGTGTGGACGAAACAGGACCCTGCACTGACCTTCATGTCCAGGATCTTCTGGAAGGTTTCTGTGTTGCAGTCTGTGAGGAGTTTGATGTAGTTGTCAACAAACACCACCAGTGGTTCATGAGGGGCCATCACTACCTACGGCGGAGGAGACAGGAGCAGGCCCCTCAGGAAAACTCACTCCTCACTTGCCAGTCGAGCGCAAAATGGATTCTGCGAGGTTTCCTTAAGCAGCAACAACCCAACCTACAAACGCCCCAATGGCCCATCTCATCTTCACACGCCACTAGAGCAATGTCCTAAATGTGCTGAATCCTAAATACACCTGCGCTGCTTTGTGAAGTACAGGTTCCTGGACCCTCCTCTAAAGACTGTAATTCAGTAGGCCTGGGTGGGGTCCCAGGTGATTTTTAAACTATCAGAACCATTTGGGAAACTGCGTGAGAGGGTCTCCTGCTGGAGGCATTTCATGAGTATATGGTACTTGATTCTTCTGCCTTGATGTACTGTGATTCCTGAGAAATGGGTGGCAAAAACAGCTGGTATAGGTAAGTGGATTTCTGCAAAAACAAAAATACCAAAGCTGCCTCACCTTTTTGAAGATTTAAAATCTGGAACTTCACGTAACGACTCAGTTAAACTATCAATTAACACGCAAACAAAGGAACTGCACTGCACCCCTCGTTCATTTCCATTTGGTTCTGGAATGTAGTATCTGATTTTCTTTCCCCAGCAGACTGATTTGTTTTGAATTCCTGAGGCTGAACCAAAGAGTGGCAAGGAGGAGTTCACTCAGGCATCCTCTGCAGATAATTCCCAGACCGCATGCTCTCCTCCCCAACAGTAAGCAGCAGGGGAAGAACACGATGAGGCAGCTCCATCCTCACCCACAAGGGCTGCTCCGTCCTCACCCGCACGGGCTGCTCCATCCTCACCCACACGGGCTGCTCCGTCCTCACCCACACGGGCTGCTCC
>NC_045449.1:318581-340211 GCF_002776525.5 Piliocolobus tephrosceles
GGGCTGCTCCGTCCTCACCCACACGGGCTGCTCCGTCCTCACCCACATCCCACCGGTGTCTGATGCCCTGCTGCCACTTCCTACTCCTGCCGTCCCTGAGTCATCTGGTTTAGGAAGTGTCCTGAAGAGCCTACAGGTCCTGGGCTTTTAAGACCACATCGCCACAGGACCATCTGTTCTCCAGGCCTCATCCCCGCTCTTCCAAATAGCTGGAAACCAGAGGCAGATGCTCAGGGCTTCAGACGTTCCTCACCCAAAGTACAGTCTTTTGTTAAATGGAGCTTTTAAAAATCCATTTGCTGATTAGATTCAGTTACTACAACATCTGTTCAGAGTTCATTTAAAGTGGCAGAGTACAGAAAGCCAGAAAGGCTGATGTGGAAGGGAGGAACTGAGGGCTGTGCCTGACATTCCTGCTGAGAAGCAGAGCCCTGACATACACTGATTCACAGTGGCGACCACCTACCCTCCAAGCTTGACTGCATCTGATTACAAGAGAATCCCACAACAACAAGAA
Source organism: Piliocolobus tephrosceles (assembly GCF_002776525.5). Classification (NCBI taxonomy): domain Eukaryota; kingdom Metazoa; phylum Chordata; class Mammalia; order Primates; family Cercopithecidae; genus Piliocolobus; species Piliocolobus tephrosceles. The sequence goes on from NC_045449.1 coordinate 319,099, forward strand.
ATTCATTTGTCGGCCGGGCGCGGTGGCTCAAGCCTGTAATCCCAGCACTTTGGGAGGCCGAGACGGGCGGATCACGAGGTCAGGAGATCGAGACCATCCTGGCTAACACGGTGAAACCCCGTCTCTACTAAAAATACAAAAAACTAGCCGGGCGAGGTGGCGGGCGCCTGTAGTCCCAGCTACTCCGGAGGCTGAGGCAGGAGAATGGCGTCAACCCGGGAGACGGAGCTTGCAGTGAGCTGAGATCCAGCCACTGCACTCCAGCCTGGGCAACAGAGCTAGACTCCGTCTCAAAAAAAAAAAAAAAAAAAAAAAAAAGAAATTCATTTGTCAGAAGGAATTCCTGAGCCCCAGTAACTATCCACAGACTTTCAACAATATGTGATGAGGCCAAAATCCAGTCCAGCCCAAGAAGGTGGACCGTGCTTTGAGGCTGGTGAGGACGGGACCTACCCTGTGCTTTCAAAACCAAAGCTTCTCGGAAAAAGAGATTGAATAACCAGCCCCTTTTGACAGAATCCCCGGGAAAGACACAAGGCATCACCTTGAGGATCATCTCAGCCCGGGTCATGCCTTTGACAACAATCTTGGTGTAGCTGGCGGGTGCCTTCCTCACCACCTGTGAGCCAATGGAGGGGAGATCGAGCAGGACCATCTTCAGCGAGTGGGTGTCCAGCAGCAGCTGTGGAGCAAAGCAGAGCATTACCAGCCCCTTCCAGCGACCCAGTGCTGAGTGGACCCAGGCCAATGAGTCATGTTTTTCTCATTACTCACGTAACACATTCTCGTTGCAAAAAATTTGGGAAATAAACAGAAATATACAAGAAAAAAGTTATGTATAATTCCCATTACCTAGGAAAAACGACATCAAGGAGCCAGCCTACGTGTACGTCTATAAAAAACTACATGGTGGGCCAGGAGCCATGGCTCCCACCTGTAATCCCAGCACTTCAGGAGGCCCAGGCAGCAGGATTGCTTGAGCTCAGGAGTTACAGACCAGCCTGGGCAACATGGCAAAAACCCCGCCTCTACAAAAAATGCAAAAATTAGCCAGGCGTGGTAGTGTGCACCTATGGTCCCAGCTACTGGGGAAGGCTGAGGTGGGTGGATCACTTAAGCCTGGGAGGTTGAGGCTGCAGGGAGTCAAGATTGTGCCACTGTAACTCTCCCAGCCTGGGTGAAAGAGGGAGACCCTGTCTCAAAAACAAATCACAACCCCTCCATAAAACTAAATCAGAATTATACTGTATGTATATACTATTTTATAACCTGTTTTTCTCACTTAATATATACAATTTTTATATTCTATTTTCCCATCTTTGTAGTCTTTAAAAAACAAATCATGGTTTTTAACTGCACTCTAGCCTGGGCCACACGGTGAGACCCTATCTCTAAAGAAGAAACGTGATTTTTAATGGTTCTGCACTACTCTGTGATGTGTGCGACTGTGTAAACTTTAAGATCTTTCCAATGGAATGGACCCATTTACACCTCTGCCAGCAGTGTAGACTGCACCCTTATCAGCACTGAAAACTAATCAAATCCTGATTATTCATTAGGCAAAAAAGAGCAACTCATTATCGTTGTACTTTGAATTTCTCTGGATGTTACTGAGGACGTAGGAGATTTACCCAAATGTAAACATTGTATCCTGGCAACAATCTACCTTTTCCTCTATTTGTTCTGGTTCTCTGGGATGCCAATTATCTAGAAGGACACCCATGGTCCTGAAAGCCCACTGACTGCTGGGAATGACATGAGGAACATTTTGTCACATTTAATCTGCGTAAGGCCTTACCTACCCTGGAGGTTATTTATTGTTCCTATTTTACGATGAGAAAAAGTCCCAGAGGATTAACAACTCGCCAGACTCATCTCATGCGACGGATGGGGAGAGACAAAAGGTGGACGGGAAGCTGGAATCCCATTTCCGGTTGCCAGGTAAACGTCCCTGGGTGGCGTCGAGCTCACACTGACTCCTGCTGACTGCCCTGCTCTGCTGCCGCTGTTGCTTTTGGCAACCAGGGAGCAGAGAAATGGCTGAAGCCAGAAGGTTGTACTCTGGCCTGTTGAGATGGCTTAGGAGAATGGAACCACATGGTCACCAAGCAGACAACGGCAGCAGTGGGGTGACAGCTCCCAATGCCACCACTAAACTCCAGTGATAACGGCCAAACTTATGTTCAGGGCAAGGCCTGTACTCTGCCACTGCCTGCTTCTTTGGGAAAGCCTTCTGTCATCCTATCTGGCAGGTGAGAAATGGGACTCTTCAGGCCCCGCGACACTTTGCATCCTCCAATTTCCCATTTACTTTGCTTTGGACAGAAGAACGAATGACTAAAGAGAAACTAAGTAATGAGAGATACTGTGAACTTAAGGGTTACGGCAATTATAATTTTGACAGTGGTAGAAACGTGGGGAAGGCGTCAGTGTTTCATGTGGAATACTTTAGATGTGGTAAGGAATTACACCAAGATCAGAGCAATTTCATGTGGTTCTGCGGCTAGTCAAAGGCCTGCGCCACACAGGTCATTCAACTGCAGCCAGCAAAGTGCAGGGCATTTTGGACCTTTCTGGATTTCCAGAGATGGAAATTCTTACTATCCCAGTGTCTGCTTTGTTGAAAAGGCCAAGGGCTCAGAGAAAATGGTATGTAAACCTCCAGGAGGGGGAATGGCACAGATTGCCCAAGCCCACATGAAAAGCCTGGCGTGAGCCCACTTCCCAGAACTACAGTGGAAATGACTGCTGCTCTTCCTCCGAGGAGCCCAGTACAAGCCTCTAAAGCATTCCAGGTGGATTAAATTCTTAGATATACAAAGAAAAACTTTAAGAAGAAAATATAGGGCGCGGTGGCTCACACCTGTAATCCCAGCACTTTAGGAGGTTGAGGCAGGTGGATCACCTGAGGTCAGGAGTTTGAGACCAGCCTGACCAACATGGAGAAACCTCGTCTCTACTAAAAATACAAAAATTAGCCGGGCGTGGTGGCGCATGCCTGTAATCCCAGCTACTCGGGAGGCTGAGGCAGGAGAATCGCTTGAACCTGGGAGGTTTGCACTACAGCCTGGGTGACAGGGCAAGACACTGTCTCAAAAAAAAAAAAAAAAGAAAGAAAGAAGAAGAAGAAAAAAATACAGAGATTATTTTCATTGCTTATGGGTGGAGAAGAATGTCAAACACGAGAAAAAAAGAACCACCTACCCTAAAATGAAAGCAGTCTGTATCAGAAGAAACAAACAAAGTAAAAGACAAGACACAAATCAGGAGAAGATATGTGCAACATTGACAAGGGAACGGGGTTCAGAACATGAAGATTCCTACACATCAACAGGAAAAGGACAAACTATCCCAACAGTGACACAACAGGCAAACAATACCAACACTGAATTCACAACAGGCAAACAATGCCAACACTGGATTCACAAAAGAGGAAACTCAAATGCCCGAAAGGCATATGAAATGACACGTCACCTGATTAGTAATTGGGAAATGCAAATTAAAGCCACAGATGTCCATAATACACCCATCAGAGTCAGAGGTAAACAGGTGATAAATCTAGCATGGGCACGGCCACACTGAAATGCAGACTCATGGTGAGAATAGAAGTTAGTGCAAGCACATTAGGGGAAATTTAGCAACATTTCCTTAGTTGGAGATGTATATAACCCGTAACACAGCATTTATACTTATATCCATTAGAGAAATTCTTGCCCACGTAAAAACGTTCCCTGCATCTGCTATTTATAAAAGTAAAAGTTTGGAAACAACCTACACGTCCATCAACAGTGGAATGAATGAACAAATGACAGCTCATTTGTCCAATGGAATGTGATGCTGAGGTTAAAATGAATGGATGCACACAGCATGCATCAACATGCATAAATCTCAGAAAATAGTAAGTTGGGCAAAAAAAGCAAGTGGGGAAATTATATGTCTAATGCCATTTATATAGTTTTAAAACATGCAAAACAAAATCATATATCATTTGTGAATATATACACACACAACATATCAAAACACATATGAGAATAAAATCAAAATCTGGACAGTGTTTACTTTGGGGCATGGGGGAAGGGATGGACAGGGTGGGGTTCATGGGGGCGGTCTTCAGCAATAACTGTAATGATTTACTTTACATAAAAGTGATCTAAAGCAGGCTGGGTGTGGCGGCTCATGCCTATAATCCCAGCATTTTGGGAAGCTGAGGCAGAGGGATCGCCTGAGGCCAGGGATTCAAGATTACCCTGGGCAACACAGTGAAACCTTGTCTACAAAAACAAAAATAAAAAAATTAGCCAGGTGCAGTGGCACACACTTGTAGTCTCAGCTACTTAGGAGGCTGAGGTGGGAAGATGGCGTAAGCCCAGGAATTCCAGGTTGCAGTGAGCTATGATGGCACCACTGCACTCCAGCCTGGGAGACAGAGTGGGACCCTGTCTCTTAAGAAAAGAAAGAAAAAAAAAAAAAAGGGCCAGGCGTGGTGTCTCACGCCTGTAATCCCAGAACTTTGGGAGGCCGAGGTGGGCGGATCACTTAAGGTCAGGAGTTTGAGACCAGCCTGGCCAACATGGTGAGACCCCGTCTCTACTAAAAACACAAAAATTAGCCGGACATGGTGGTGCACACCTGTAATCCCAGCTACTTGGGAGGCTGAGGCAGAAGAATTGCTTGAACTCGGGAGATGAAGGTTGCAGTGAGCTGAGATCGCACCATTGCACTCCAGACTGGGTAACACAGTGAGACAGTCTCAAAAAAAAAAAAAAAAAAAAAAGATGAAAAGCAAATGTGGAAACATGTTACATATTTTGCTGAGCCGGGTGGTTAGCTACTGTTTTTTACCTCATTTTCTGTACATTAATTAACTGGAATTTTTGTTTAAAGAATACCATTCAGGACTCAACTCTGTATTCCATGTAGCAAATTTTGAGAGCCTTGTCAAAATCAAAGCCATGTCTTAGTATTCATTTGTTGGTAGGAAAAAAAACCAGTCATGATATTTTAAAGCATATGGAGATATTTCCTACTTTTTCTACTTCCCAGAGATATATTATATGCATAAATAATTGTATAGTCTTAAGTGACAAGAAGGGTTTGAATGCACCAGACATAATTCTCTAGTGTCCCTCATATACAGGGAGATGTGACACTTTCATTCCCTGGCCAGTCACCATAAAATTCAGCTGAGAGGTGAAAACCCTGGTCTCAGGTTTTATGTAAAGCAAGGCAGTCAGAAAAGGCGGGAACGAGCCTGACAGATTTGGCGGCTCTCCGTGGGAAGTAAAGACAGAAAGGTCCCATTTATCATGAAAATCTGCTAGTTTTCATCTTTGAAATGTTGATAATTCATCTTCTTAGGCATGAGACATTGGGTAAGAGGTGGCTATTGCCAAATTCGTTTCTGCCTCAGCAATAACTTCTGGGGTGGTGGGGCCGGCTAAAGTTGCTGACAGGCTGCCGGGCTGCGAGGGTGGCCAGTATGCCATGCCCATGAACGCCGATCACACAGCAATGGAAATCTTTGAGAGGCGTTCTTTGCTTCTTAAGGAGCCTCCCACAATTCTTGGGGACATGATGACTATCAATAGTGATGAAAATATGAGTAAATAAGAAACAGGCCCACACTCCTAGAAGACAAAGAACCATGTGAACAAAACCACGTATGTGAACCATATTGGTCCCACCAGAGAAAGTTCTTCAGTGAGGTGGCACAGGGGAGAGAGCTCAGGCTGTCAGGAGGGATGGACCAAGGTGGACACATGTTCTATTTCTTTTTCTTTTTGAAAAAATTAGGTATAACTTTCACAGAGTACACAAACACCACGTATGCCGTTCGATCAACATTTAGACGCGTGCACACCCTGCTGCCTAACAGAAGACAGAGCACACTTCTGGCATCTCTGAAGCCTCCCTCATGCTCTCGTCCAGTCAATGCTCTCCTTTCCCTCCCAACAAACTCTCCTGCCCTCTATCACTGTAGCTTATTTCCTGCTCATGAACCTGCTGTGAACGTTCGTGCACACGTCTTTGGTGGTCATAAAGTCCTCATTTCTCTAAGGTGGAAGCTACTCAAGAGTGGAACTGCTGGATCATAGGGTAGGCATATGTTTGGCTAACGCCTAGGAGCTTTCCAACGTGGCCATGCTCACTTCCATTTCTACCACCACGTAGGAAAGTTCCAGCTGCTCCACATGCTTCCCAACACTTGGTATCATCAATCTTTTAAATTATTATTATTATAGACAGGGTCTTTCTCCGTCACCTGGGCTGGAGTGCAGTGGTGCGATCATAGCTCACTGCAACCTCAAACTCCTTGGCTCAACTGATCCTCCTGTCTCAGCTTCCCGAGTAGCTAGCACTACAGACATGTGCCACCACACTTGGCTAATTTTCAAATTGTTTTGTAGAGATGGGGTCTTGCTGTGTTGCCCAGGCTGATCTCAAACTGTTGAGCTCAAGCAATCTTCCTGCCACAGCCTCCCAAAGTGCTGGGATTATAGGCAAAAGCCACCACACCTGGCCAAGGCCTTAAGTACTCAAAATAACCAATCCTTTCTTTTATGGTTAGTGCTTTTAATGTTTTGTTTAAGGGATCTTTGCCTAACCCAAGGTCATAAAGATATTCTCTTATATTGTATCTTCCAGAAGCTTAATTGCCTTATTTTTTACAGCCATAATCCATCTGGAATTAATTTTCTAAAAATGAAGATATAATTCAAAAACCACAAAATGTACCTTTTGGAAGTGTACAATTCAGTGGTTTTTAAGGTCTATTCACGAGGTTGTGCAGTTGTCAGCATGATCTGGTTTCAGAACACGTTATCACCCCAGAAAGAAACCCTTACCCATTAGCAGCCATTCCCATCTCCCCTCCCTCAGCCTTTGCCAACCATTCATCTACTTTCTGTTTCACGGATGTGCCTGTTCTGGACATTCCATAAAAGCAGACTCACACAATAGGTGGCTTTTCCTGTCTGGCTTCTTTCGCTTAACATGGTTTCAAGACTCTTCATGCTGTAGCGTGAATGGGTACCTTATTCCTTTGAATGGCTGAGTAATATTCCCTTGTATGGATAGACCACATTTTGTTTATCATCAGCTGGTGGATATTTGAGTTATTTCTACTTTTTGGCTATTATAAATGGTGCTGCTATGAATATTTGTATACAAGTTTTTGTGTGAACACATTTTTTTTTTTTTTTTTTTTGAGACGGAGTCTTGCTCTGTCGCCCGGGCTGGAGTGCAGTGGCTGGATCTCAGCTCACTGCAAGCTCCGCCTCCTGGGTTTACGCCATTCTCCTGCCTCAGCCTCCCAAGCAGCTGGGACTACAGGAGCCCGCCACCTCGCCCAGCTAGTTTTTTGTATTTTTTAGTAGAGACGGGGTTTCACCGTGTTAGCTAGGATGGTCTCCATCTCCTGACCTCGTGATCCACCCGTCTCGGCCTCCCAAAGTGCTGGGATTACAGGCTTGAGCCACCGTGCCCGGCCGAACATATTTTTTTCAATTCTTTTTTTTTTGAGACAGTCTTACACTGTCACCCAGCCTGGAGGTACAGTGGCACAATCTCGGCTCACTGCAACCTCTGCCTCCCAGGTTCAAGCTATTCTCCTGCCTCAGCCTCCCGAGTAGCTGGGTTTACAAGTGCAAGCCACCGTGTCCGGCTAATTTTTATATTTTTAGTAGAGACGGGGTTTCACCATGTTGGCCAAGTTGGTCTCGAACTGCTGACCTCAGTTGATCTGCCTGCCTCGGCCTCCCAAAGTGCTGGGATTACAGGTGTGAGCCACCATGCCCTGCCTTTTTCAATTCGTTTGGGTATATATCTAGGAGCATAATTGCTGGGCCCTGTGGTAAGTCTATGTAAATGCCAAACTGTTTTCCAAAATGGCTGTACCGTTTTGCATGCCCACCAGCAATGTATGAATGTTCTAATTTCCCCAAATCCTCTTTGGATTGATTTTTTATATATGGTATGTGGCAAAGGTCAAGATAAATTTTTTTCCAATATGGATATCCAATTACCCAGCACTATTTCCTGAAAATGAAAAGACTCTCTTTCCTAAACTGAATGATGCCACTTTGGTCATAAATCAAGTGTCTACATATGTGTGGGTCTATTCCGCAGCTCAGATCTGCTCTGTTGGCCTATCTGTCCCTGGGGCCAGTGCCACACTACTCTAATTACAATACTATTACAATAAGTCTGGATACCCTGAGCTTTAACTCCTCTAATTCTGTTCTAAGATTATTTTAGCTGTTGTCTTCTGTATTTTCATCTAACTTTTAAAATCATCGTATCAATTCATACACACACACACACACACACCCCTCTGCTGGCATTCTACTGTATCTATAGATAAACTGATACAGTAATTAGGATTGAATTGTATCTACAGATTAATTTTGGAATAATCTACCGCTTCTTAAATTGTTATTCATTTTTTATTGGGCAGCCTCCTCAGCCACAGCAGGCTCACAAAGACTCCACATTTCTCTCTTTCTGAGTCTTTCTTATCAATGAACATCAGCTATCCTGTCATTTTAAAGGTCTTTGTGGATTCTGTGTCTTAATATTATACAGTTTTCTGTGTAGAAGACTTGTATATTTTTGATAGATTTACCCCTAGGTATTTAACGTTTCCTGATGTTATTGTAAATTATTTCATTTAAGGCTGGGAGCCATGCCTCATGCCTGGAATCACAGCACTTCGGGAGGCTGAAGAGGGTGGAGTATGAGACCAGCCTGGGCGACACAGGGAGGTAGACTCTGTATCTACCAAAAAAAAAAAAAAAAAAAAAAAAAAAAGCCAGGCGTGGTAGCACATTTCCTGTAGTCCCAGCTACTTGAGAAGTTGAGGCAGGAGGATGGCTTGAGTCCAGGAGTTGAGACTGCAGTGAGCTATGATTGTGCCACTGTACTCACTCCAGCCTGGGCAACAGAACAAAAAAAGAAAAAAGTATTTCACTAAAAAATGTTCATTTTTACATTGTTTGCTGCTGGTATATAGAAATATATTTTAAAACACTTTCCTTACAGCCAGCAACATTGCTAAATTTATATTCTTTTTTTTTTTTTTTTTTGAGATGCAGTCTCTGTCACCCAGGCTGGAGTGCAGTGGCGCAATTTCAGCTCATTGCAACCGCCCAGGTTCAAGCAATTCTCCTGCATCAGCCTCTCAAGTAGCTGGGATTACAGGCATGCGACACCTCACCTGGCTAATTTTTGTATTTTTAGTAGAGACAGGGTTTCACTGTGTTGGTCAGGCTGGTCTTGAACTCCTGAACTTGTGATCCGCCTGCCTCGGCCTCCCAAAGTGTTGGGATTAAGGGTGTGAGCCACTGTGCCCGGCCTGCTAAATTTATATTCTAACAGGTTATCTGTAGATCCTTTTAGATTTATCACTCATAATCACATATGCCATGAAAAATGACAGCTTAGTTTCCTCCTTTCTAACCTGTATATATTTTGTTTCTTTTAAAAATACTTTATGTTTTGCCTTGTTGTCCTAGCCAGGACTTCAACGACAACATGGGACAGAAATGGTGACGGCGGACATTCTTGTCTTATCCTTAATCTCAAGGGAGCAAAAAGCTTTCATAGGTGAACACAGCCATAAGACTAACTAATGACCCTGCAAATCAGGGATGAGCCCGCACATCAGGATGCTCTGAAGATCACAAACTAGCAAGAAGCATGATCCACATTGGTGTGGGTCAGTTCCACGTGCCCTTGCAACCGCTCGAGGACTCTGGGGCCCCAAGATAAGTAATTCACTTCATACAGTACTCAGAGAACAGAGAGCAGAAAAATGTCTCCCGTCGCAGTTTCAGCATAAGTATTAAAGCAAGACCTCCATTCAGGATCTGGCATCCTTGTGGCAAGGCAGACACAGCTGAGGTGGGGCTAAATCTTAGCTTCCAATGCCACAGATTTGTTGAAGTTTGGATGGCAGCCACTCCATGACTGGAGGCAGCGTCTCTCTGAGTCTGTGAACACGGCTGAGCTGACTTGATTCTGATGGTCCTGCTGCCTGAGTCAACACGCCCACAGCTACATGGCTACTTGCATTTCAAGACCCACACATCAGGGCAAATATAGGCCCAGCTAAACCTCAACTCAGGTGAGAATCCTTCAGGGGCCACGTTGCCCTGTAGTTCCCACCCATGCCCTCCCCAGTCGGGGCCTGTCAAGACCCACACTCCCTACCGCCCATCTGCACTGGCCCGGGGTCTGAGGAAGTAAAACTCCAGTTCCAGCAGATGGTTTTCTCATCCACACCTCAAAACGGAAGTAAACAGAGGATGTTGATTGTGGGTTTGTTAAAAAAATAACAATGGACGTAAGCACTGGATGAACTGGCATTTTTCTGAAGATACTGGCTTTGGGTCTGAGCTTACCATAATTATTAAAATACCTTTTTTTTTTTTCTTTTTGCAGGGAAGATGGCGTCTTACTCTGTTGTCCAGGCTTCAGTGCAGTGGCATGATCACAGCTCACTTCGGCCTGGGTTCAAAGAATCCTCCCACTTCAGCCTCCTGAGCAGCTGTCTGTAGGTGTAGACCATTGTGCCTAACTAATATTTTATTTTATTTTATTTTATTTTTTTTTTTTTGAGGCGGAGTCTCGCTCTGTCACCCGGACTGGAGTGCAGTGGCTGGATCTCAGCTCACTGCAAGCTCCGCCTCCCGGGTTGACGCCATTCTCCTGCCTCAGCCTCCCGAGTAGCTGGGACTACAGGCGCCCCGCCACCTCGCCCGGCTAGTTTTTGTATTTTTAGTAGAGACGGGGTTTCACCGTGTTAGCCAGGATGGTCTCGATCTCCTGACCTCGTGATCCACCCGTCTCGGCCTCCCAAAGTGCTGGGATTACAAGCTTGAGCCACCGCGCCCGGCCAATATTTTATTTTTTTGAGAGATGGGGTTGCACTATGTTGCCCAGGCTGGTCTTGAACTCCTGGCCTCAAGTGATCCTCCCATCTCAGCCTCCTGTCACTGGGATTTATTCTTTTTTTTTTTTTTTTTTGAGATGGAATCTTACTCTGTTGCCCAGGCTGGAGTGCAATGGTGTGATCTGGGCTCACTGCAAGCTCCACCTCCACCTTCAAGTGATTCTCCTGTCTCAGCCTCCCGAATAGCTGGGATTACAGGCATGCATCACCACACCTGGCTAATTTTTTTTTTTTTTTTAGATGGAGTTTTGTTCTTGTTGCCCAGGCTGGAGTGCAGTGGTGTGATCTCGGCTCACTGCAACCTCCACCTCCCAGGTAGAAGCGATTCTCCTGCCTCAGCCTCCCGAGTAGCTGGGATTACAGGCACCCACCACCACGCCCGGCTAATTTTTTGTATTATTAGTAGACACAGTATTCACCATGTTGGCCAGGCTGGTCTCAAACTCCTGACCTCAGATGATCTGCCCGCCTCGGCCTCCCAAAGTGCTGGGATGACAGGCCTGACCCACCACGCCTGGCCGGTATCCCAAGTTTTTCTTTAGTTTTTCTTTTTTTTTTTGGGATGGAGTCTCACTTTGTCACCCAGGCTGTAGTACAGTGGTGTGATATTGGCTCACTGCAACCTCCGCCTCCCAGGTTTAAGTGATTCTCCTGCCTCAGCCTCCCGAGTAGCTGAGATTACAGGTGCCTGCCACTATGCCCAGCTAATTTTTGTATTTTTAGTAGAGATGGGGTTTCACCATGTTGGCCAGGTTTGTCTCAAACTCCTGACCCCAGGTGATCCGCCCGCCCAGGCCTCCTGAAGTGCTGGGGTTACAGCATGAGCCGCCATGCCCAGCTACCTCTTCTTATTGGAGTGTGAGCACTAGGAGCAGGGCCCTTTCTGTGGTGCTTGCTGTGTTATACCCTGCACCCAGAACTTAGTAGGCATTCAAACAAAATTTTTAAAAATAAATGGAAGAATGAATTAAGAAACCTTCCGGGTAAGTCATCATACTGTCCCCAAACAGGGGACATCATCAATTTTATTCCTGCCGCGTAGATCTGGACTATAAGAATATGTGCTTGATCTACAACAAAAGCTGCAAACGCCTGGTACTGAGTCCACTCACCTGCTCTGCCCCCACCATGCTGATGGGCTTGCACTTGAAGAGGTGGGTGATGAATTTGGGAATGAAGGAGCTGTGGATAAAAAAGAAGTGACAAATTAGGCTTATTCTTTCTTGAGGAAACAAATGCAAAAACTTTTTTTAAGGTTCCACGTATCTCCATGATAAAACCTCTTTTAATGAAGAATGGAAGTGGCCTCCACTGTCACCCACCAGCACCCATGACCTTATTTTTCTTCTGAGCGAAGCCCTGGTTTTTGGGTTTGTTTAGTGACATGAGGCCCTGGCAGGCCTGGGGAAACCGCATCCATCCTAGACCTCCAGCGAACTCTAACTATTCTCAGCCGGTCAGAGCACAGCATTCCTTTGGTGACTACTTTGTGTCCTGAGAGGGGATACGATCGAAGCTGGCCCAATCAGACTGGATGAAAGGACTACAGGCACCACACCTGGTTAATTTTTAATTCTTTTGTAGAGGCAGGATTTCGTTATGTTGCCCAGGCTGGGCTCAAACTCCTGGCTTCAAGTAGTCCTCCTCCCTCAGGCTCCAGAAGTGCTGGGATTACAGGCTTGAGTCACTGAGCCTGGCCAGGCTTCCCTGATTCTTCATTCTCCGTCTCCAGCCTCATCCTGCTAAGCCCTGGCCTCCCTAAGCTTCAACCCAACCGAGCTGCTTGCAGATCCCAGGATTCTGGGGCTATTTAATGCCTACACTGCTCCCTCGCCTGGACTGCCTTTCCTAGAAGGGTCAGTACACACGCACCTCTCAGATCCTGTTCAACGGCGTCTCTAGAAAGCCTTTCTTCCATTGCCTTCGCCGTACTCTCCATGGAGTCCGCAGGCCTCCACCCTCACATCTAACCTACTTCATTATGCTCATTTGCTTACGGGTCCATTTTGCCTCACCTGACTGTTAAGGCAAATGAAGATGGGGGCCATGTTTATCAGGCCAAAGCATTTAACGCTGGGTCTGAGACACAGGAGACGCTCAAGTGAACGCATATTGAATCAATCATACATTTTTTTTTTTTTGAGACAGAGTGTTGCTCTGTCACCCAGGCTGGAGTGCAGTGGCGCAATCTCGGCTCACTGCAAGCTCCGCCTCCCGGGTTCAAGCCATTCTCGTGCCTCAGCCTCCTCAGTCGCTGGGATTACAGGCGCCCACCACACCTGGCTAATTTTTGTATTTTTAGTAGAGAAGGGGTTTCACCATGTTGGCCAGGCTGGTCTCGAACTTCTGGCCTCAAGTGATCCGCTTGCCTTGGCCCCGCAAAGCGCTGGGATGACAGGCGTGAGCCGCCGCGCCCGGCCACCTACCACGTTCTGAATGTCAGCTTGGTATCAGCACTTTACTAGGAAGTTACTATGTGGTTTCTCATTTTACCCTCCCAACCACTACTGTGAGATTTGTCTCATCATCTCCTTGATGAATGGAGGAGGATCAGCTCCGTGGATGAGGGAAGCTGCTTGTGGTTCAACTGCAGTTTCCACCAGGCTGTGGATTCTGATGTCTCAGTAGGAAAGGCTGCTATTGCTTAGACAGCAAACAGAGGTAAAAGGAAACATCGATGGTTGTGCATGGGTGGGGTAGAAAGGAAGCTAAGGGAGAGGAAACTGGAGTCTGGAGATCGGATCTGGAGGTGACTTGTGATCAGGAAGGAGAATAAACAAGGGGCTATTTGGAAAGAATTCCTCAGTGCTGGAAACCAGAGCCAGACAAGTAATGTGAGACTGAACTCATGACCAATGGCAACTGTGCACACAATGGTTTGTAACCTAAATTGCTTCACATTAGAACATGCTCTGGGCTGGGTACAGCAGCTCATGCCTAGAATCCTAGCACTCTGAGAGGCCGAGGCAGGCGGACTGCTTGAGCCCAGGAGTTTGAGACCAGCCTAGGCAACATGGCAAAATCTCATCTCTACACAAAACAGAAAAATTAGCTAGGTGGGGTGCCAAGCACCTGTAATCCCAGCTATTCAGGAGGCTGACGTGGGAGAATCACCTAAGCCCAGGAGATGGGGGCTGCAGTGAGCTGTGATCGCGCCACTGCACTCCAGCCTGGGTAACAGAGTGAGACCCTGTATTGAAAAGAAAAAAAAAAAGCTTTGGCTGTGCCCCTGAACTGGCTGTCTATACTACTCTACAGGTGGGGTGGGGGAATATGAGGACCTGACACACGTCCTGTGGGAAGAAGACCAAGCAGTGTGCTGGGCAACTGCCAAGGTCTCTGGGCCATCAGGGCGGTGGTGGCTGCTGCCCTTGGCCAGGGAAGGGTCTCCTCACAAGCCCACCTCTGTTAAGCAGGATTTTACCAAGATGAGAAGGCACCATGGATGAAAACAGAAAACCACTTCCTAGATCCCAGGCTGAACGATTCCAGATGTGAGGACGGGCATCCAATTCCCCGTGCACTCAACCTGGGCTTAGCAATGAAACTCAAGGGCTCTGAGAGAATGTGAGGCTGGTGCTGGGAGACGCTGAGACTGGCTAAGTCAACCAGCTCCTCCTTCACTTAACGTATCAGCTCAATGATATGACTGAGAAGGGAGACGCTGGGACTGGCTAAGTCAACCGACTCCTCCTTCACTTAACAGAAACTCAATCAGACCCCGGAGCAGCCACCCTGGAGATTTTCAGTCACAGTAAATTTTTACAGAGACGCTGCTTCCTCCAGCAGTTATGGGGAGTGTCACAATGTGATTTATCAGCAGCGCTTCTTACACACTAATGGGCACCCAGGGAGTGAGGGAATTCCACCTCCTGGTCCATCTGCCATCTGCAAACAGTAATGCCTCCCTGGAGAGTCCACTCTATACTTTCTTGACAAACTAGAAAGTAAAGCTGACACCACAAGCTGCTCCATAATTGTTAGTCCTGAGGGGTTCATTTGTGAGGCAGAGGGAAACCAGGAGAGATTTGGGGAAGACAGAAACTTGGAGTCCTGAATCGCCAGCTGGGGCCTCGATGGGAACAACCCAGATACAGTAGCTTGGCCTGGGCTGACCCTCCTGAAGCCCTTCCCTGAGAAGTCTGCCAAAATGCTTGCTTGATAACTGGTCAGAGGAGACACTGACCCTCAACACCGCCTGGTAGCACGGGAAAGGGTGCTAAGCCAGATGGTGATCGGCAAAGGACCAAACTATTTCCTCGCTTCAAAACTCAGGGCAGAAATGGCCACACCCGAGGACACGGCAGGAAGACGCCGGCTCAGGGCGCACTCACCTGCCTCGGCCATGGAGCTCCCTGACTTGGGCATCCCAATTTCTAGTGCCTGCCTCGGAACAAGAGTGTGTCCAAGTATTAACAGATAAATTCTAGCAGCCATGGTAAAAAATACCAGGGGGAGGGAGGGGAAGAAGGCTCAAAAGAAACAGAACTGATGGCTCCTACCCTTAAGAGGCATTTATAAGCCACTCAGAGAAACAGAATGCATACAGGGAATCCCTGAAAAAGAATTTTAATCATCCAATCCTAGGCAAGCGGTGTGCATGCCTGCACAGTTCAAAACAACAGTAGGCCCCGTTCACTTCTGTTTGCCTTGACGTGGCTGGGAACTGTACTGCTGGTACTGTTGCCTATGACTTTAAGTAGTAGATTTCGTTTTACTAGTAAGCTTCTTTTGTGTACAAATTAAAATTAGTACTGCAGGCACCAGAACGAACCCCAGCTGGGTAGTGGGGACACCCAAACTGTGAGGATGCTGGTGGCAAGTATGGTATTAAAATTAGTACTGCTGGCACCAGAAAGAACCCTAGCTGGATGGTGCAGACACTCAAATTGTGAGGATGCTGGTGGCAAGTATGGTTTTAAAAACAACCCAGTTGAGTGTGACACTGAAATGGCGGCCACACGTCACTGTCCATTTGTCCAGACCCAGGGAAGGTCCAGCACGACGTCACGGAGTCCGGGTGACAATGCCGTGTCGATACAGGTTCATCTACCGTAACGAATGTGCCACTTTGTGTGTGGGGTGTCGGTGATGGGAAGACTGTGCATGTGTGGGGGTCACGTACACGGGAAAGCTCGGAACTTTCTGCTCAATTTGGCTATGAACCTACAACTGTTCTAAAACATAAAGTCTATTAAAAGAGAAAAAAAAAAAAAGAGCCCAGAGATGAGAATGCCCAGGACTCACTTTGCAAATTTAATGCAGAACTGAGTGAAGTACTTGCGTGTGGAGGCCAGGTTGTCACGGATGATGGGGACGTTCTGCTTGATGTGCAGGATGACAGAGGTGACGTAGGGGCTCTGGTCCCCAACGTGCTCCACGTTCTGCCACTGCATCTGTAAGGGAGAAAGGACGAGGTGCTGAATCCCTCGCGGGAGAACGGTGTCGCCTGTTGCTGGGGAAGGGAGGGGCTGGAGTGGAAATCAGGTCCCAGCTTTGATATCTCAGGAATCAGGTGCTTTTGTCCTGGGGGAATTTCTTTTTTTTTTTTTTTTTGAGATGGAGTCTTGCTCTGCCACCCGGGCTGGAGTGCAGTGGCCGGATCTCAGCTCACTGCAAGCTCCGCCTCCCGGGTTCACGCCATTCTCCTGCCTCAGCCTCCGGAGTAGCTGGGACTACAGACGCCCGCCACCTTGCCCGGCTAGTTTTTTGTATTTTTAGTAGAGACGGGGTTTCACCGTGTTAGCCAGGATGGTCTCGATCTCCTGACCTCGTGATCCACCCGTCTCGGCCTCCCAAAGTGCTGGGATTACAGGCTTGAGCCAATCCTGGGGGAATTTCTTATGTGTTCGTAGGGACTGACACTCAGGACAAAACCAAGTGTGTCCAGTGGACCCGACAGTGAGGTTGACCCAGGCCCTTTCCTTTTCCTGCCTTGTCCCCACCATGCCTGAAACAGCCTTCCCTTCCCAGCTAAGCTACCCACTCGTAAAGGATCCTGTTCTCCTGCCGAGTGCCCCACAGCAGGGGACTGCAGCAGGACAGGGAGGAACAGCCACTCCCAAGCTGACTGGCAGCCTGGGAGATGAGAGCGGCGGCTGGGCTGAATGGCATGAAACCCAGAGGGGAATTCACAGACCCCTTTCTCTCCGGTCAGCTGGGAGGAGTTTGGGATTCTTTAACACAGAAAACTAGAAATGACGTGACGTGTGGGGATGAAGTTACTGGGAAGAGGTGCAGATGAGATAAGATCGTGAAACTGAGTGGCAGGTACATGAGGCTGACCATATTGTTTCCTCTGCTTTTGAATATATTCCATAATAAAACACTTGAAGAGGTATGCGTGTAGAATCTTACACTCCTAAAACTACGGATCATGTCAGGATTTCAGTAAGGAGAAGGGAAACAGAATCTCTGGCAAAGACTCGGGTGGACCAGAGGGTAAGACAGAAACATGGGGAACAGGGCAGGAGTCAGGCGCAGGGGGGAACACTGCTGAGAGCACCAAGGTGGTCCCTGAACAGGCTGTGAACAAAACTGACAGACCTGCTTCAACCTGAGCCCTAACGGCAGGCTCTGGAAAACACCTACAGCAAACTGGCTGGATTCCTGGGCTACGTGGCACTTGGCAGCACTGAGTCCTGGGAACAGAAGGAGGCAGTGCTGCAGTGTGCCATCCCTAGAGGCGGCATGCAGGAGATGGGCGCAGCACCAGCTCCCAGTCTGCCCCAGGCTGGCAGGGAAGGGCACGCTAATCCCGAAGAGTGGGAATGGTCTGGAGGGTTCTGCTGAGTCAGCCTCTCACAGTGGAGCTGGACGGTCTGTTAAAGAGATCCTAAGCCAAACACAAACCATATAAAATGTTCATAGAAGGAGGTTAGTAGTTCTGAGGCCCCAGTGTCTCTGGCAAGAAAACACTATTTTTATAGAGCTCCTGGGGAAAGGAAAAATTCAATACTGAGAGAGCTTGTTTAAAAGAATCACATCGCACGTGGATGGGTCCCCAGCCATGGGAAGCTCAAATGACTCCTAATGCTTTTTCAAATCAGTGGATATTTGTATTCTAAAAGCTTTAGGGATGTGTACACACAGAACCACAGGAAAGCAGGAAGGGACCTCCACCTTCATTTCACAGATAAGAAAACCAAGGCCCAGAGACGTGGAGAGTCTTACGCAAGGCTTCATAACCAGGCTCCACACAGGAAAAAGAGCTCACATTTATTACTGGGAAAAAACAGAAACCAACAATGAAGAAACAGTAGAAAGGTCTAATATGACCTGACTTAATATTCTAATGTTTTGGTTACATGAAATGTTTTCCTCATTATCTTTTATCTTACGCAAGAGGCTTCTTTTTCCATTTGATTCTGAAGATTTGACCCATCCAAACAATGAGCATCCTAGGTGATTTTAAATGAGCTCACAGGGTGAGGCCAAAATTCAGGTGCTGTCAGCGTTTCCTGGGCTCTGCAGCAGGACTCGGAGCAGAATGCTCTGGGGAGACACAGCGACCTGGGAGGGTTTGACGCCCCAAAGCCCATTGACGCAACGCTCTTCCACAGAAATTACTATTACTTTCCAGGCTGGCAGCTTTGTGTATTTCAAAATCTCAAAACAGTTTATCAGCAATGATCGAAACATGACAGTCCTCCATGAAAGGAGGTGGTGACGTGCTCAGTCACCAGTTACAAAGTGACTCTGAAGCAAGACCGAGCAGGGGCCGGGATTTCTTCCACTTCCACGGGTTATTCCGCACGCTCCTCACCTAGCTCCTCGATAATCGCTGGCCAGGTCGGTGTGTGCCCACATTTGGAAACACGTGGAAAGAGCTGATTTGCTTTAATACTCTGGCCAGTCACGACTCCATCAGTCAAGTTAAAAGAAGTATTAGCAAAAGCCAAATGGATTCATGATTTTAAACTTAAGTCAGCTCAGTGAACTAAGAAAGGGATTTAAAGTACTAGAAAACAATAAAAGGTGACCTTATTTTTAAAATATGTGGCACACACCTACAGTCTCAGCGAGGGAGGCTGAGGCCGGAGGGTCACTGGAGCCCAGAAGGTTGAGGTTGCAGGGAGCTGCGATTCTACCGCTGCACTCCAGCCTCAGACGTCTGATGCTCGCCGTCATCCACCATGGATGACTGAAGGTTTGGGTCACAGCCTGAACTGCTACTGCCTGAGACAGCTACATTGAGACCGAACTTTGCAGGTCACTGTGCCCGGCCCTAAACATACATCATCTCATTTACTATTCATACATGATCTCACTTCGTTCTCACAGCAACCTTGTAGAGGAGGAAATTAAAAAGGCTCAAAGAGATTTGGTATCTTGCACAAAATTGCACAGCTGGGACAACCAGGTCTATCCAAAGCCCAAACCCCACACCAAGGTGCTTGCTAGACAACTTCCCCCCAGACCCACCCCCACCCCCCGCCCCACCGCCTTTGCCTGCAAAAAAGAATAAAAGCACTTAAGTAGGCCTTCGTTCAAGGTAAGGCCTGTTTCTCAAGGAGAAGCTAATGAAACACAGTGATCAAGCAAAGGACTCTTTCTTTCTTTTTTATTTTGAGACAGAGTCTCTGTTGCCCAGGCTGGAGTGCAGTGGTACAATCATAGTTCATGGCAGCCTTGACTTCCTGGGCTCCAGCAATCCTCCCAGCTCTGCCTCCCAAGTAGCTAGGACCACAGGTGTACACTACCATGCCCAGCTAATTACAAAAAAACTTTTTTTTTTTTTAACTTTCTGTAGAGACGGGGGTCTCACCGTGTTGCCCAGATTGGTCTTGAACTCCCTGGTTCAAGCAATCCTCCTGCCTCAGCCTCCCAGTCTTAGGATTACAGGCGTGAGCTACCACGCCCGGCCCAAAGAACTCTTTCAAAAAAGGAAACAAACAGTGCCTTGCGTTGGAAGAACAAACATCATGAAAAGCCATCAGTAGAAATAAGACCTCAACTTTTGCAGGTAAACTTTTCATTGGACATTTATAAGTCACCCCTCTACACTTAAAATTGTTTCTTGTTGTGCTTTTTGTTTAGGGGGCTTGGGTAGAGTTGAATACAAATAGCGTTCAACTGGTACTATCTACACAAGACAATTTGAAGACATAAAAATGATAAGCGCCTCTGGGACTCAGTCTAACCACCACAGGAAGAGACTGCGGGGCCCAGAGTGTACCCAGAGCCCGGCTTCCGCTGCCTGGGCAGGAAGTGTGTGCTCTGTGTGACACTCCACGGCGGGGCTGGGGGGCCAGCACTCTTTCTAGAGAGAGCCTACTGTAGCAGGAACTTTGATCAGAGAACAGCGCTCCACAACTAGCTTCAATGGATCTCGTTTTTTCCTATTGCCATACGAAGCTTGGAAAGAGGTTTCTTAAAAATCTGAATACTTAAAATTCCTACTTCTTCCCTGGATTAGAGAGACACAGAGCATAGACTCAGTCAGTTGGGCTCTGGGAGCATTTCAGGCAACTGAAGTCTCATATTATAATTGAGACTGCCGGGGTGTTGGCCTCAAGCAGTAGACTTTACTCAGGCACGCACCTACACGCTCACTCTCACTCTGACGCCTGGTGGGCTCCTTTCACTCCCGCAGCATCAGTTATATTTATAGGTACCTTTGGCAAGCGCAGCACGGCACTGAGCACTGGGTGGGGACCAAAGAGGTGAAGGAACCTTTATCAAGCACCTACCACACACCAGGCACTGAAAGAACCTTTATCAAGCACCTATTACGCACGGGGCACTGAAGGAACGTTTATTGAACACCTACTACGCACCGGGCGCTGAGGGAACGTTTATCAAGCACCTACTATGCACCCAGCGCTGAGGGAACGTTTATCAAGCACCTACTATGCACCCGGCGCTGAGGGAACGTTTATCAAGCACCTACTACGCACCCGGCGCTGAGGGAACGTTTATCAAGCACCTACTACGCACCTGGCCCTGAGGGAACGTTTA
This sequence comes from Piliocolobus tephrosceles, assembly GCF_002776525.5. Classification (NCBI taxonomy): domain Eukaryota; kingdom Metazoa; phylum Chordata; class Mammalia; order Primates; family Cercopithecidae; genus Piliocolobus; species Piliocolobus tephrosceles. The sequence continues at coordinate 340,010 of NC_045449.1, forward strand.
TCAAGCACCTACTACGCACCGGGCACTTAAGAAACGTTTATCAAGCATCTACTACACACCAGGCACTGAGGGAACGTTTATCAAGTACCTACTACACACCCGGCGCTGAAGGAATGTTAATAAAGCACCTACTACGCACCCAGCACTGAAGGAATGTTTATCAAGCACCTACTATGCACCCGGCGCTGAGGGAACGTTTATC
>NC_045449.1:340221-341011 GCF_002776525.5 Piliocolobus tephrosceles
GAACGTTTATCAAGCACCTACTACACACCCGGCGCTGAAGGAATGTTAATAAAGCACCTACTATGCACCCGGCGCTGAAGGAACGTTTATCAAGCACCTACTACGCATCGGGCACTTAAGGTACATTAATCAAGCACCTACTACACACCCGGTGCTGAAGGAATGTTAATAAAGCACCTACTATGTATCCCGCGCTGAAGGAATGTTTATCAAGCACCTACTACACACCGGGCGCTTAAGGAACGTTTATCAAGCACCTACTAAGCACCTGGCGCTGAAGGAACGTTTATCTAGCACCTACTACGCACCCGGCGCTGAGGGAATGTTTATCAAGCAACTATTATGCACCGGGCACTGAAGGAACGTTTATCGAGCATCTACTACGCACCAGGTGCTGAAGGAACATTTATCAAGCACCTACCATGCACCTGGCGCTGAGGGAACGTTTATCAAGCACCTACTATGCACCCGGCGCTGAGAGAATGTTTATCAAGCACCTACTATACACCGGCACTGAGGGAACATTTATCAAGCATCTACTACGCACCCAGCACTGAGGGAACGTTTATCAAGCACCTACTACGCACTGAGCACTTAAGGAACGTTTATCAAGCACCTACTACCTACCCGGCGCTGAAGGAATGTTAATAAAGCACCTACTACACACCCGGTGCTGAAGGAACGTTTATCAAGCACCTACTATGCACCCGGTGCTTAAGGAACATTTATCAAGCACCTACTATGCACCCAGCGCTGAAGGAATGTTAATAAAGCACCTACTATGCACCCG
>NC_045449.1:341021-362544 GCF_002776525.5 Piliocolobus tephrosceles
ACCCAGCGCTGAAGGAATGTTAATAAAGCACCTACTATGCACCCGGCACTGAAGGAATGTTTATCAAGCACCTACTACGCACCGGGCTCTTAAGAACGTTAATCAAGCACCTAATACGCACCCGGCGTTGAAGGAACGTTTATCAAGCATCTACTACGCACTCAGCACTGAAGGAATGTTAATCAAGCACCTACTACGCACCAAGTGCTTAAGGAACGTTTATCAAGCACCTACCACACACCGGGCACTGAAGGAACCTTTATCAAGCACCTACTACGCACCAGGCACTGAAGGAACGTTTATCAAGCACCTACTACGCACCAGGTGCTGAAGGAACGTTTATCAAGCACCTACTACGCACCGGGCGCTGAAGGAACGTTAATCAAGCACCTACTACACACCGAGTGCTTAAGGAACGCTTATCAAGCACCTACCACACACCGGGCACTGAAGGAACCTTTATCAAGCACCTATTACGCACCAGGCACTGAAAGAACGTTTATCAAGCACCTACGACGCACCTGGCGCTGAAGGAATGTTTATCAAGCATCTACTATGTACCAGGCGCTGTGCCTGACATTTCCACATGAACTTGCTGCCTGATGAATGAATGATGTAGTGAAGAGGTACTACTCCTCTTTGTGAGTAATAATAAATGAGGATGAGACAGGCTTGAGGACAGCGAGTGACCGGCCTAAGGAAGCACAACTGCTAAGTTAGCAGGAAAGGTCATTAAGATGGTACTCAACATGCTGAAATTGAGTCACCCAGTCTGAGTTCTGACACTGTGCAACCTTCTAAAGGGGTGACCCGGACAAGTCACCTAATTTCTCTGAGCCTCAGTTTTCTCATCTGTAAAACTGGGATGGTGGTAACATCTATAATCTATTATTGAAAGATAATGCACAGAATGCTCTTAACACTGTGTCTCACAACACGTATTAATTCCACAGTAAATTTTAGCTACTCTTATAATTTTAAGAATAAATACTTGCACTATCACTAAAAATCACTAAACTTAGATAACCGATAATTATCAATTAATTCAGAAATGTACCAATTAACTGAAATTATGGGGATTTAAATTTTATTCTTTTTTTCAAAAAAATCTAGCCGGGCGTGATGGCAACATGCCTGTAATCCCAACAGTTTGGGAGGCCGAGGCGGGCAGATCATTTGAGGCCAGGAATTTGAGACCAGCCTGGGCAACACCATGAAACCCCGTCTCTACCAAAAATACAAAAATTAGCCGCATGTGGTGGCAGGTGCCTGTAATCCCAGCTACTTGGGAGGCTGAGGCAGGAGAATTGCTTGAACCCAGGAGGGAGAGGTTGCCATGAGCACAAATCACGCCACTGCGCTCCAGCCTGGGAGACAGAGCGAGATTGTCAAACAAACAAACAAACAAAAAAACTGCATTTTTCTTTTTTTTTTTTTTTGAGACGGAGTCTCGCTCTGTCGCCTGGGCTGGAGTGCAGTGGCCGGATCTCAGCTCACTGCAAGCTCCGCCTCCCGGGTTTACGCCATTCTCCTGCCTCAGCCTCCCGAGTAGCTGGGACTACAGGCGCCCGCCACCTCGCCCGGGTAGATTTTTGTATTTTTTAGTAGAGACGGGGTTTCACCATGTTAGCCAGGATGGTCTCGATCTCCTGACCTCGTGATCCGCCCGTCTCGGCCTCCCAAAGTGCTGGGATTACAGGCTTGAGCCACCGCGCCCGGCCTGCATTTTTCTAAAATGGAAGTGATTTAGCTTTATCATAATGGGAAAAATCTTTTTTATGAAAAAGAAAGTTGTATCTTGATTCTAGGTAGAACTTGAGGGTTTCTTAGCCGTGGCTTTCTACGGGTCTTCTGAAGCAGATGTGCATTTTAATGACTGAGGAAAATGGAAATGAGAACAGACTTGTCTTGATTCTACGTAGCAGTGAACTTGAGGATTTCTTAGCCATGGCTTTCCCTGGGACTTCTGAAACAGATCTGCTTTGTAATGACTGAGGAAAATGAGAACAGACTTGAGAACTCTTCTGTTTCAAAATGTCTTTGGGGGATCGTAATGCAGCCTCCTAAATGGATACATGTTCACAATCCTGAAACCTAATATAAATTATGTGCCAGACTGTAAGAAAATTTAATTTATTCAGTTTCTGTTTTTTCCTAAAACTACCATTAATGGGCAAAACACTAAGTGTGTTTGCTTCTGAACAGAGACTTGGATTACTTAACTGAGTGATGTGAGCAGCCCTAGGAAACGGCCTGGAGAGAGGAGGGGACCGTGGGACCAGCAGCCCCTGCTCGAAGCCCACGGCTCTCTATCCTACATACAGGGGCATAACCAGACATACTCATTTCTAAGGATTTGTAGGATTTAAATCTAAAAGATAGAATCCTTTTTATTTCCACCAGAACACTCCAAATAACTACTTTTTCCAGAATCAGGAGAACTAGTTTTACTTCTAGCTTCACTGTTATAAGCTATATGGCTTTAAGCATAATGGGAAGGGAAGGGAGGGGAGGGGAGGGGAGGGGAGGGGGGGGGGGAGGGGGGGGGGGGGGGGGAGGGAGGGGGGGGGGGAAGGGGGATAAGGGGGGGGGGAGTGGAGGGAGGAAGGAAAGAAGATACCAGAAGGAAAGTTCATTAGTTTTCAGGGAAAAATATTCACCACAGATTGGAATATGTGGGGCGGCTGCTCAACACATTTTCTCCTCTGTAGAAAAGTCCTGGTGTCAGATCAAGAAAAGCTGGAGACGAATGTACACCATGATGATGGTGAATGCTTGAAGAACTCATACTCATATCAGCACGAACACTCATGTGGACCCACCAGGACTGGGCACACACTGACAGAAATGTATCAACTAATTGAAATTATGTGATTTAAATTTTATTCTTTTTTTCAAAAATATCAGGCCGGGTGTGATGGCAACATGTCTGTATTCCCAGCAGTTTGGGAGGCCGAGGCTCTTCCATGTTTAGGCAGGTTACTTAAGCTGATTTTGCCTCAGTTGCCACATTTGCCAAAAAGACTTACTCTCTCTCTGTATGGCGTGGCACAATCCTGCATAGAGAGACAGTGTGGTGGCGTGATCACAGCTCACTGCAACCTCTGCCTCTCTGGCTCAAGTGATCCTCCCACCATAGCCTCCCGAGTAGCTAAAAGATCTGGAGCAGGTGATTTAGTGTCTCTGTGTTTCAGCTTCTTTATCTGTGAAAAGCGGAAATGGCATAGCCATCTTATGAATTTATTGTTAGAATGAAATTAATTGGGTTCTAATTCCTGGTAAGTGCTCAGCAAATAGTAACTTATTATCAACTCATAGAGGTTATCTAAGAAAATAAGCAATAAAGAGGCCAGGCACAGTGGTTCACGCCCTGTAATCCCAGCATTTTGGGAGGCCGAGGTGGGAAGGTCAATAGAGCTCAGGAGTTTGAGACTGGCCTGGGCAACACAGCAAGACCTCATCTTTACTAAAAATCAAGAAAATTAGTCCTTCATTCCAACATCTCTTCAATCGGCTCCAGGATGCCACCTGCTGAAGTCAGAAGCCCTTCTGCTATTAGGTGCCATCGAGGAACATCACTCCATCCTCAACAGCACTAGCTATGGACCTGAAGGTTTCCAGGATTCCGTGACCCCACCGTCTCCCACAAAGATGTCCAAGTTTCCCACTCTACATCTATCAGCTCCACCTGGCTATGTCTGCTCAGCAGAGTTCTATCTATGCCTCACTTGTTTACCCATCTTTGGTCAAAAGGGTGTTTGTGGTCCTTCAGTTCTTTCTCTTCCGTCCCCCACCCCACCCCCTCTTTACCTTCAAAGTCATTCAGGGAATACCACAGTTAAGCAAGTACCGTGCTATGCCACGGGTTTCCAAAATGAATAAGACACAGCCCTCAAGTTGCTCAAAGTTTAATAGGAAAGACAAAGACATAAAAATGATTATATAACAAAGCAGAAAGGTAGTCTAGGTACTGTGGTGTCTTGAAGGAGAAAGAGGAAAGCTCTGGCTGAGGCAAGAAATGCTGACATTGTAAGGGACCTAGAAGAGCCAAAACAGTGTTGACAAACAACAAAGTTGGAAGACTCATACTTCTTGATTTCAAAGATCACTACAAAGCTATTAAAGCTGAACAGTGTGGTACTGGCCTGAAGATGGACATACAGATGCTGAGGACAGACATACAGATGGATGGAATAGAACTGAGACCCCAGAAATAATCCCACACATCTATGGGTAACTGATTTTTTACGAGGGTGTCAAGACCATCCAACTTGAACAGAATAGTCTTTTCAACAAATGGTGCTGGGAAAGCTGAGTATCTTTCAGCAAAAGAATGCTGCTGAATCTTTGCCTCACACCATATACAAAAATTAACTCAAAATGAATTGAAGATCTACATTTTTTTCCTTTTGTTTTCTTTTTTCTTTTTTGTGAAGACCTAAATTTAAGAACTAAAACTAAAATTCTTAGAAGAAACCACAGAGTAAATCTTTACGATTTTGGATCAGGCAATGGTATCTTAGATATCACACACACACACACATGCACACACACATGACATACCAGACTTCAGAAAATCAAAGCCATTATCAAGAAAGTGAAAAGACAACCCAGCCACAGAATGCAAGAGAATATTTACAAATTTCATATCTGATAAAGGGTCTAGTATCCAGATATAAAAATAACTTTTACAATTCAACAACAGAAAGACAACCCAATTTTAAAATAGGCAAAACATTTAATTGTCTTTCATTCCAAGAGAACATACAAATCACCAGTAGCACCTGAGAAGGTGACCAGCATGTTAGTCATGGAAGAAATGCAAACTGAAATCACAATGAGATACCACTTCACACCCACGAAAATGGCTATAAAAAAAAAGGAAAAACAAGTGTGGGGGAAGACGTGGAGAAACTGAGTCCTTTACACTTTGCTGGTGGAAATATACAATGGCATAGTCACCTTAGAAAACAGTTTGGCAGTTTCTCAAAACGTTAAACATAAATTGACCATGCAGCTCTTTCGGTTCCATTCCTTAGGTACTTTTTTTTTTTTTTTTTTGAGACAGAGTCTCCCTCTGTCACTCAGGCTGGAGTGCAGTGGTGATATCTCGGCTCACTGCAACCCCTGCCTCCCAGGTTCAAGCCATTCTCCTATCTCAGCCTCCCGAGTAGCTGGGGTTACAGGCGCGCGCGCTACCACACCTGGATAATTTTTGTATTTTTCGTAGAGATGGGGTTTCACCGTGTTGGCCAGGCTGCTCTTGAACTCCTGACCTCAGATGATCCGGCCGTCTCGGCCTCCCAACGTGCTGGGATTACAAGCTTGAGCCACCACGCCCGGCCTTTGGGTACATATTGAAGAGAACTGAAAACATGTTTATACGAAAACCTGTACATGAATGTTCACAGCAATATTCAAAATTAGAAAGCAGAAATAACTCAAACATCCAAGAGATCAATGAATAAACACAATGTGGTCTATCCACACAATGGAATGTCACTCAGCCACAAAAAGGAATGGAGTGCTGACACATGCCCCACCATGAACGTGCCCTGAAAACACGACGCTAAGTGAAGAGAGCCAGGCACAAGACGTGCCACACGCCATGTGATTCTATGTATGTGAAATGTCAGGAGGGGCAAATCCACAGAGACAGAAAGTAGGCTAATGGTTGTCAGCGGAATGGAGAATGACTGCTGAGAGGTACGGGGTTTCTTTTGGGGGTGATGAAGATGTTCTGGAATTAGATGGTGGTGGTGGTTTCACGACACTGTGAATATACTAAAAACAACTAAATTGTACACTTTATTTATTTATTTGTAAGATAGTGTCTCGCTCTGTCACCCAGGCTGGAGAGCAGTGGCGCGATCTGAGCTCACTGCAACCTCCACCTGCCAGGTTCAAGTGATTCTCCTACCTCAGCCTCCTGAGTAGCTGGGACTATAGGTGTGACCCATCAGGTTCAGCAAGTTTTTTGTATTTTTAGTAGAGACGGGGTCTCACCATGCTGGCCAGGCTGGTCTCCAACTCCTGACCTCAAATGATTTGCCCTCCTCAGCCTCCCAAGGTGCTGGGATTACAGGCATGAGCTACTGCTCCTGGCCAACTGTACACTTTAAAAGGGTGAATTCTATGGTGTGTGAATTACACCTCAGGTTTTTAAACGGGGACAGACATTCGAACTCGATCTTAAAGGATGTGCTCCTTGGGCAGACGACAGCAGGAAGAAAATCCTGGGCAGAAAGAATAAAATGAGAAAAGGCATGGAAGCCACAAAAGAGCAATGTGCATTCAGGGAAGTAAACATGGCTGTGGCTGGAGAACAGGGCACATGGTCCGGAGGGAGCGGCAGAAACCGATCTAGCAGTGGAGTGAAGACACAGATAATGAAAGCTCTATATGCCAACCAATGAGGACGCCACGAGGTGCCTTCCGTGAGAATGAGGTCTCCCAGGAGAATGACTTAACCCAGTTGCCTGGCTCAATCCATCTTGTCAAGGAAAACTCCTTCCGTCAACTCAGAATCATCCAGCGACTACACTCCATTTTGGCAAGTCAACAGTCCTTCTGACATTTATAAGATACATTTATTTACAGTACTGGTTCTTCTCAGGTTTCTTCCCAGCAGGGTACAGACTCCCGGAGGGCAGTCTCGTTTCTAATCTTAACTCTGTCAGTCCAAGTACAGGAGTCGCCTGAGGAGCCCCTGGGATGCTGAATGAGAGTGGCAGTTTTAACCAAACTCTTCAGCTTTCCTCACCTCACAAAACTTTACTCATGTTTTCACCCCGTTTGAACTGTCCTCCTAATCACAAATTCATTCAGAACTTCACCCTGATCTGTTTCAAACACCACTTCCTTACGAGGGCCTTCCTTGACTCCCCACCTGGATATGAACTCCTCCCTCTTTGAAGAGGGTGTATTTTGTACTTTTCTTCTGGCACTGATTTCCTCGTCTCTTTTATTACAGTTACTGGGTGTTGCTGTCATCTTACACATCTCTTGCCCTCAGCTCCTGGAACCTAAACACCTTAGTCAAAGGTTTACACCTTTCTTAGCCTCGCAGCTCCCAGCACTGCGCTGGGCAGGGTCTGAACTGAACTGTCCAACCAGTGGTAAAAATGATAGAATCAGAGACAGAAACAACCATTATCACAGAAGTTTTTTAAAATCCTAGAAGAAACTACACAACACAGGATGCAGGCATAAAGAGCACAGAATGTGTGTTGAATCAATTTGTGACCACTTGGCTTGTTTACTTCTATCACATGGATTTTATTTTGCTACAACTCCAGAAGACTCAGACAAAAAGTTAACGGCCTCCCAGCTGCTGCATTCCCAAGTCTGTGGTTTTCCTATGATATGAACAAAGGACTCTGGAGGCACGGTCTCTGTGAATATTTGCTGGTGTGGGCACGGGGAGAAGTAGAGTGTGGGACAGGGCAGGGTTTGAGGGAAATCCACAGAACCAACCGACAGTTGGTGTAAGCAACACCTGCAGTGTTAAACCCCTTCCAACTGTGATTTTATTGAAAAAGAAAAAATAATAATCCACTCTTCCTTTGGTAAATGTGAAAATGCTTTCACCAGCTGCATTCCGACCTAAAGTGTGTGCAGTTCAGGAGAGACGGCAGCTGGGACAGATCACACTCAGGACGTGGGGAACGCTCACCAGCAGGAGGGGATAAGCAGAGCCTGCAAAACGAACTCCTCTAAGCCTCCGGACCGGCCCCCGTCCGCCTGCCTCGAGCGTCCCCCGGACCGGCCCCCGTCCGCCTGCCCCGAGCATCCCCCGTCCGCCTGCCCCGAGCGTCCCCCGGACCGGCCCCGTCCGCCTGCCCCGAGCGTCCCCCGGACCGGCCCCCGTCCGCCTGCCCCGAGCGTCCTCCTGTGAAGGCCCAGGATGCCGAACGTGCCTGTCAGCACGGGACTCGTGAAAAAGATGCGCTTTCTGAATAAAACTGTGATGTCAGCTATTCTAGGACTTGCCACTTCAGTTCATAAAACCCCAAAGTTTTTAATCTTATTTTTGTTTTAATCTTATTTTTGTTAAATATTTACAATCTGCTGCAAAACCAAATTCAGACCAAACGTCTGCTTACACAACCTTGTGACATGGTCACTCCTCCTGACAGGAGGGAGAGGGAACTCACATTTCATGAGTATTTACTATGTGCCGGGCACTAGACCCATGTGTTCCCTGTTTCATCCTCACAGCAATGCTGGGATGCAGAGATCCACAGTTCCCTTGGGGTAGGTGGGCCCAGATGACGTCACGTTGGCCCAGACAGGTGAATCCTCTGCTCAAGACCCCCAAAGGAAACCCTGGAGGAGTTAGGCCTGTCTGACTCCAAAGTTAGTGTTCCTCTCACTGCCCTCTGGTACTGGCCAGTATAACCCAGAGAAATCACTTCTCCAGAATTTGCTACAAGAGCCTAGGACTCTAGAGCAGACACTGGCAAACTTTTTCTATAAAGGGTCAGAGAGTAAGTATTAAATTTTTTTAGCTTTGTGGGCTAGTCTCTGTTGCAATGACTCAATTCTACCGCCATATTGCAAAAAGGCAGCTATAGAGTATATGTAAATAAAGGAACGTGGCTGTGTTCCAATAAAACTTTATTTTCAAAAACAAGTAGTGGGCCAGATTTGGATCCCAAACTCTAGTTTACCAATCCCTGCTCAGCAAAGTTCTAGAGTTGCAGCTTCATGTTCCTCGGGTTTAGCATAACAAAGGCCCATTTCCAACTTAATTAACACAAATGAATCTCCCATATTCAAGGCTACATGAGAGACAAAAGAGGGGTGAAAGACATGGTCTGTGCACTTACGGAACTGACTTCATTTGGGAAAAAAGGCATAGGCACATAAAAGCCAAAAATAGGAACATGAGGTAGTGCTCAGTAAGTGCCAAAGGAAGGACTTGAGGGCCAAGGGCTGACTGATGGGCCACCACGATATGAGAAAACCAGAGTTCACAGCCTCATCAAGGACTCTTGCATTGGCACCAGAGTTCAGAACGAGTCGGAAAAACCGCTCAGTGGGCAAGAATGAAGAGTGAGTCAGAAGTTACTGCTTCAAGCACGAACGAGAACACCCATTCTGGTGAGACCACACCAAGGTTTTTAGCATGTGTCAGATACTAATCAAAGACAATACGTAAATAAAGGAACATGGCTGATTCAGTTTTAATTAACAAAAATGAATCTCCCATATTCAAGACTACATGAGAGATAAAAAAGGGGTGAAAGAGATGGTCTGTGCACTTACGGAACCGACATTCATTTGGGAAAAAAAGGCATAGGCACATAAAAGCCAAAAATAGGAACATGAGGGAGCGCTTGGTAATTAAAAATGATCCATCTCAGCTGGGCGCAATAGCTAATGCCTGTAATCCCAGCACTTTGGGAGGCCTCGGTGGGAAGACTGCTTGACGCAAGGAGTTCAAGACCAGTCTGGGCAACACAGCAAGACTCTTAGCTTTACAAAACATTTAAATAGTAGTTGGATGCAGTGGCAAGCGCCTGTGGTCTCAGCTACTTGGGAGGCTGAGGCAGGAGGACAGATGAGCCCAGAGGGTCGAGGCTGCAGGGAGCCATGATGGCACCACTGCACTCCAGCCTGAGCGACAGAGAGAGACTTTCTCTCTAAAAAATATAAACCATAGACAACATCTCCTTTAGACTCATCAAACACATTTACTTCGTCTCTCTTTTTTTTTTTTCCCATCCTCCAATACTGTGTGATGCTCTGTCTCTAAAAGGACAAGTAACTGACCCGACCCGGGTGCAACACACACTGAGTGCTCTCAGGAACTCCGGGGCCGTTCCATTGTCCTCTCAGCTGGTCCTTTAAGCTCCGATAAGCCTGGAGAAGCCACAGACAGTCAACGCCACCTGGGGCTGCTCTCGCTAGTTTGTAAGACGCCATTTCCCACGACCTTACCTTGCTCATGGCCGTCAGGGCAGGATCACAGGCGGCATCCAGATCCTGAACCAGAAGCTGAATACTGCTGGAGATGACGCTGCAAATCAAAGAAATCACTGTGGTCACTCCTTCAAACAACGGCCGTCTGAATGACTGACACTCAGGCCTCTGTGTCAAACTCAGATTCATTATTTCATCGGCAAAGTTTGAGCTTCAATCAATGACAGTGGAAGAGCAGCTTGGCTCTTTCTTCACGTCCTGGTTTTACCCAGCTATATCCTCACCCAGTCAGGACACAGAACCCCACGGCCCATCTCCCTAATCACCACCCCAGTATCCCCGTTCACATCTTCCTATAAAAGAACCTGCTTCCCAAAAATGTTTAAGTCAGAACTGAAGAAAATAAAGTTAAGAGAAGTGGAAGAAATAAACTAAGAAGAGAATTTTGATTTTTCCTCATTAAGCGGCTGATGTGAAAGCTGCGGCCTGGCCATGCCTGTCTCATTTCATGGCAGTGGAGCAGAAATGGACCAAAACTAAAGGGCCACAAGGTCCTAACAGGGAAAGAAGGTGGACCTCCCCTGCCACCCCACACTCTTATTCCCTCAGTGGCTAAATTCAAGCCATTTATACTTTACACTTTAAAACACTGAAGGTAGGCCTGGCCTTCTGTGGGTTTAGGTGGGGGCAGATCAGGGATGGCCAAGGGAGAATGTCTTCTCTGTGGTTATTCTTCACAGTGAGACAATAAAGACCCCATAAGCTAAAAGAGCAACTGCATTTGAGGAGGTACAACGGCAGCCCAGTTCTGAAGCTGCCTCTTAGTGGCCAGTAGGGACTCATTCTGACCCAACAGACACCTCTTAGGTTCTGCAGTGACTAAAGCCAACAGCCTGAGGCACGCTGCTGTGTAACAGAGAAAGGACAGGCAGCGACCAAGCATGTGCAAGGTACATACGTGCTAAACACTGCTGTGTAACAAAGAGAGGACAGGCAGTGAGCAAGTGTGCGAGGTATATACATGCTGAACGCTGCTGTGTAATAGAGAGAGGACAGGCAGCAAGGATGTGCGAGGTACGTACGTGCTGAACGTGTCCATCTCTCCAGTCAGATTGATTCGTTCAATCAGACTTACATCCACTTTTTCTTTGAGTTTTTCTTCTAGCTGTTGGAAAATAGGAGAAACAGATGCATGGTCAATGATTATCCAAAGAAGTAGCATCATAATGATAGTTAACATTTACTGAGTTTGATGATTCAGGCATAATTCCAGACGCTTTTTTTTTTCTTTTGAGACGGAGTCTCACTCTTGTGGAGCAAGGCTGGAGTGGAGTGGTGCGACCTCGACTCCCTGTAGCCTCTGCCTCCCGGGTTCAAGCGATTCTCCTGCCTCAGCCTCCCGAGTAGCTGGGAGTACAGGCGTGCCACCACGCCCGGCTAATTTTGTATTTTTAGTAGAGACAGGGATTTCTCCATGTTGGTCAGGATGGCCTCAAACTCCCAACTTTAGGTGATCCGCCCGTCTCGGCCTCCCAAAGTGCTGGGATTACAGGTGTGAGCCACCATGCCTGGCCAATCTTATAACCTTATGAGGAAGATTCTATTGTTATCATCCTCATCTTACAGATCAGAAAAATAGCATGGGGGCCCACCCAAGATAGAAGTGGTAGGGTCAGGAATCAAACTCCCTCCAGAGCCAGTGCCCTTTAGCACTGTGCTGTGCTTCTTTCTTATGACACATCAACAATTCCCATCAATTCATTCTGAAAAGAACCTGATTTTAAGATACTCCCTGCCCCATGAACTTGCCCATCCAGATTGGAAACCTTTGGTGGTGAGTAGCAGTAAAACCAGCTAAAATAGCCACTGAATGCTACGATGGGCCAATCGCCTCATTAAGGCATTGGGGATACAGCGGTAAACAAAAGAAATGCGGTCCCTGCTGTCATCAGCCAACAGCCAGGGACAGAAACAATCAACATGTTCCTGGAACTCAAAGAAAAATAACGGGACCAGGACTTGTAAATACTTGGAAGTATCCCTGGAAGTTGATTAATCTAGCACTGTAAACCTATCACACAAACTCTAAGAATAGCTAATGTTTTGGCCTTTTTTTTTTTTTGAGACGGAGTTTCACTCTTGTTGCCCAGGCTGGAGTACAATGGCGCGATCTCAGGTCACTGCAACCTCCGCCTCCAGGGTTCAAGCGATTCTCCTGCCTCAGCCTCCTGAGTAGCTGTGACTACAGGTGTGTGTCACCACGCCCAGCTAATTTTGTATGTTTAGTAGAGATGGGGTTTCACCATATCAGCCAGGCTGGTCTTGAACTCCTGACCTCAGGTGATCCACCCACCTCCAAGTCCCAAAGTGCTGAGTAGCTGGGACTACAGCTGGGATTACAGGCGTGAGCCACCGCGCCCAGCCAGAATAACCAATGTTTTGTCTTAAATTTGAAAATGCTATTGGGGTGCATAAATTAGTATAACCTTTTTGGAAGGCAATCTATTCAGAAAGCAAAAATTTAAATACACATATTACCTAAACCAGCAATTTCACAGCTAGAAATGCATTTCAATGAAATCAGGAGAATAACGGATAAAGATACGCGTATTTTTTGCAGCATTCATTAATTCGACCAATATTTACTCCAAGCCTTCTTTGTTCAGGCTGTGTAACAGAATAAGAGAGTTATTCAGTGAACAAAACAGATCAATACTGTCCTCATAAAGCTGGAAACAATCTACGTGTGCATTTACAAGGGATGAAACAAATTATGGCACAGGCTTATCATGCTTAAACTCTTCAGCAGGCTCTTCCTATGACACTGAAAATAAAATCCAAATTCCTAACCATGAACTGGGTCCTGCCCAGCTTTCTGGCCTCGTCTTGCTACTCTCCACCTTGCCTGCTAGGCTTCAGTTACACTGGCCTTTTAAATTTCTGGGAGACACCAGGGTCCTTCGCCCTCAGGACCTTCATACTTCACACTTCCTTCTTCCTCTCCCTGAAATGTGCCCTGCGCAGCCCTGCCGACCCACTCCCTTGCTTTGCTGCACCCCCACTTTCTAAGCTTTCCATGCTCCTCACTTTTTGGCCACATGTTGGCCATGCTGGTCTTGAACTTCTGACCTCATGATCCACCTGCCTCTGGCCTCCCAAAGTGCTGGGATTACAGGCATGAGCCACCGCACCCGGCCCTAATTTTTGTATGTTTAGTAGAGACGGGGTTTCACTATGTTGGCCAGCCTGGTCTCGAACTCCTGACCTCAGGTGATCTGCCCACCTCAGCCTCCCAGAGTGCTGGGATTACAGGCGTGAGCCACCGCGCCCGGCCACAGTATCATTCTTTCTGCCTCCTAATTGAGTAAAGAATCTGGGCTTTGAGCATCAGTGGCTGTTGACATCACACAAAGAGCACCCAAGCACTGTGTATCTTAACGGCCGACACACAAAACATCACTATGACGTAGTTTTCTGTAAAAAAGAACCTGAATCAGTTCAGGCTTCTACATCTAACTACCGATTTATGGGAAATACAAGAGACAAAGTAAAATGGCCATTAATACTTGTGGGTGCAATCAGCCAAATCCAAACCTTGGGAAAATCTACAGGGCAAACAATCCAGTTTCTCAAAGAGGAGATTGCAGGAGGCAAAGAGAAAGGGAAGAAGAAACCAGAGACTCAATAATCTGAGCAGGCCGGGCCCAGTGGTACAGCCGGTAATCCCAACACTGCGGGGGCTGAGGCAGGAGGATCACTTGAGCCCAGGAGTTCAAGACCAGCCTGAGCAACAGCAACATAGTGAGACCCCAACTCCACAAAAATAAAAACTATTGGCCGGCATGGTGGCAGGTGCCTGAAGTCCCCGTGTAGCTCCAGCCACTTGGGAGGCCGAGGGGAGGATCGCTTTCATTCCAGGCTGCCGTGAGCTGTGATCACACCACCGCACTCCAGCCTGGGCAAGAGATTGAGGCCCCATATTAAACAAAAAGAATCTGAAAATAAAATTTACAAGCAATGCCAAAAATATATCATTATTGATTCATTAATTATAACACATTTTTCATATTAATGTTAATTATATGGGAAACTGGGTAAGTGGTATATGGAAACCATGCAAATGATCTCTGCAATTTTTCTATAAATCTAAAAATATCCTGAAAAGTGTAGTTTAAAAAAAAAAAACTACAATAGCAATTTATAACATCGTTCTATGGTTTGATTGTGTACTCCAACGTTTATGTGTTAGAAACTTAACCCCCAATGCCACAGTGTTGAGAGGTATTAGGTCATGAGGGCTCCGGTCTCATCGTGGATTAATGCCATTATCTCAGAAGTGGGTTATTTCTTCCTCCAAGAGATCTTCATTAAGCACTTATTACGTACCAGGCATCGTATTTGGTGCTAATGAACAGAGATGAACAGAGTAGACTCTTTCTGGCATGGGACTTAAAACTAATGGGGGAGCCAGATAATAAGGAAGTAAGCCAGCCGAGATGTAACTTCAGTTTTGTGGTGTTAGGAAAGAAACAAATTTGGCAATGCTGGAATAAGGGAGTTGCCTACTGAAGAGGGGTGGCCAAGGAGGGGCTCTCTGCTGAAGGGGGGTGGCCAAGGAAGGGCTCTCCGAGGAGGGTGGATCACAAGGTCAGGAGTTCGAGACCAGCCTGGCCAAGATGGTAAAACCCACCTCTACTTAAAAAAAAAACACAAAAATTAGCCAGGGGTAGTGGTGGGTGCCTGTAATCCCAGCTACTCAGGAGGCTGAGGCAGAAGAATTGCTTGAACCTGGGAGGTGGAGGTTGCAGTGAGCTGAGATCGTAGCCACTGCACTCCAGCCTGGGCAACAGAGCAAGACTCCGTCTCAAAAAATAAATAAATAAATAAATAATTTATGGTATAGTCCCTTAAAGAGAAATATTATGTGGCCATAAACAATGATAGTAATAATGACACTGTAATGATAGTTATAATGATTATTACTATCATCATAATGACAGGAAAAATGCTAATGCTACGTATGACACTAACAATAAAAGGCTGTAAAGGTGAATTAAGATTAAAACATACAAAACTATGTCTATAAATAACAACTGAAAAAATACCCCAAATTGCTAATATGATTATTTGAGGATGATGGGATTAAGAGGGATCATTTTTGTTTTTTTACACTATAGTTATTTTGCCTTTAAAATAGCATATTTACATGTATGTATTTCTTTCTGCACACACAAAATAGTTCAACAGTGCTTCTCCTCAAAAGAACTCTGGAACCCCTGCCTTGGAGGTCCTTACAGATACTGCCATCTCACCTGGGAGTGGCCTGGGGCTAAACGGACTGCTCTGTGGCTCCAAGGCCAAACCCTGGCAGGTCATGACCTTCGCAACTCAACATGCCCAGGTCCCCAGGCAGAGTGTGCTGCTGCCTCTGCCTCTGGCTGGCTTACGTGCCACTGAGGGGCCTTTGTGGACACCCTTCCTGTTTGACCTGCTGTATTGCTGCCCTGGTTCACAGGAGCTCCAAGCTGTGCTGTCTGAAAAATCACTTATGACTATCTTCCTGTGGTCTAGGCATCTGTAAATTATAAATACAAAGTGGGTAGAAGAGCAGAACTTTTCCAAATTATGTTCTTTCTCTTGGCCTCAGGGAATCCCAGCCCCAGTGTGAAAAGGAATTTCTAACCCCACGTTTACGGCTGAGTCAGAGGTTATTCTGGGTCTTCCTTCTGCCCCATCAGCTGCTGAACTACGGCCATTTGGGGGCCTCCAGCAGCGACATCACCCTTTCCTGCCCCCCAGTTCCTGAACGTCAGCATCCCAAACAATGGCTGTTTGTTTAGGCAGACTGAAAATGCCATGTAAATTTCAGAAGACATAAAAGCCCAGAGCATTCTGCCTAACTTTGTAACTCTTCTGAGCATGGAGTAACTGGCTGTGACTCACCATCACCAAAGGCTGGGTCCTAGGACAGACAAGTCTGTTCCTGCTTCATAGGGCAGGAGTGCTACTGACCCACTTTTACTGGGTCATGCCCTTTGAGGAGCTTACACAACGCCAGGGAGGTGACCAGTCCTACTTTCTTGCCCAGTCTCCTTTTAACAAGGCCTTCCTGTAAGACAGCTGCCTGAGCAGCCGTATGGCTGGACAGTGAGCTTTCCTCTGTGGCAGGCCAACTGCTCTGACTCAGGGTTGTCTGTGGCCGTGTTAGGACGTATATTCTTACTTGCTGAGCGACGCAGCCCAGAGAGTTCAGGAAAAGGAGGTGGTGAGTGGGCAGCCAGGACAGCTCACCTGCTGGGTGGTAGCCAGGCAGTACTCTGCTGTGCTCAGGATGCTGCAGATGAGGCAGAGCTCCTCCAGAGTGAACTTGGCTACTTCTGAGCCCTCCTTTTCCTTAAGGAGGCTGCTGATGGTCAGCCCTCCACTGCTGGTTGTGGTTCTGAGGAAAAGGAACAGGAACGAGTCAGCGTGGAATTTCTAATTTGCTTCCTGAACTGGAAACTGCATATTTTAAGAAAAGAAAGGGGGGAAGTGAAGGCTGGATGTGGCCCAAATCAGTCCACATACAATGAGTCCTTTTCCTACTGACCTTACCTTGACTATCGTCTGTTTAGATTCTCTCACCATCAGAAATAGAAAGAGATGATTCCTATTTTAGTTAACCTGAATCGTCAGCCAGTCATTAGCCACATCAACTAGGATGGTCTAATATCCAAAGGGAAGGCTGTTGAGCTGCCCCTCTCTTTAGCTTGGAACCTCCTGATATGCAGAACTCATTGGGGACCATCTGGAGAACGAAAGGTGGTTACCTGCCCTGTTTCTTTCACTTAAGAAAAGTCTGCACTGTGACTTCTGTGTGCTTCTGGAGGAGGACATACGCGAATGTGAAGACACGCTTCCTGCCCAAGGCCCTAAGTGTCCCAAGAGGCCAAAACCCATCTCACATCCTCCTGTGACTACAGGGTTTGGGGGCAGCTCCAGCTCTTGAGTGAGTTCTACGGTAGTAACCGCTCCCCACTCGTGTCTGGAGACTTTGGAATCCTCTTTTGGCTCCTTTCACCTTGCCCCCACTTCTGTGAACTGTCTCTTTACTGACAAAACCGCAGCTGAATATGCCATTGTTTTCCTGTTGAGACGCTAATACACGTGGGAAAATGCTCCCAGGATGAAGTTAAACGGTGGCTGCAGGGAATAAACCTATCAGCAGTAGAGCCCCAATTCCGTGACACAAACAAACAAAAGCACGCAGATCACACACATTATGTATCTATCAAGAACAGAAAAATATACACCAAAAAGTTAAGTTTTCTTTGGGTAGCGAGATTATACATAATTTTTTTTTTTAAGGCAGAGTCTCCCCGCAACGCCCAGACTGGAGTGCAGTGGCGTAATCTCGGCTCACTACAACCTTCGCCTCCCGGGTTCAAGTGATTCTCCTGCCTCAGCCTCCCGAGTAGCTGGGATTACAGGCACATGCCACCATGCCTGGATAATTTTTGTATTTTTAGTAGAGATGGGGTTTCACCATATTGGCCAGGCTGGTCTCAGACTCCTGACCTCAAGTGATCCGCCCGCCTCAGCCTCCCAAGGTGCTGGGATTACAGGCGTAAGCCACTGCATCCGGCCAATTTTTGTTTTTTTCTTTATGTGTTCCTATGTTTTCTAAGCTATGATGAACCTGTGCTATCTTGATAATCAGAACAAAAGTTACTAAAATTTTAAGCCCGGGCGCGGTGGCTCATGCCTGTAATCCCAGCACTCTGGGAGGCCGAGGCGAGCAGATCACCTGAGGTCAGGAGTTCGAGACCAGCCTGACCAACATGGAGAAACCTCGTCTCTATTAAAAATACAAAATTAGCCCGGTGTGGTGGCAGGTGCCTGTAATCCCAGCTACTCGGGAGGCTGAGGCAGGAGAATTGTTTGAACCCGGGAGGCGGAGGTTGCAGTGAGCCAAAATCACACCATTGCACTCCAGCCTGGGCAACAAGAGTGTAACTCGGTCTCAAAAAAAAAAAAAAAATTTCAGTAATTTTTATCATAGTCAAAGAAGTTCTCATTAGTGAAATACCCGTCACTTCTATCTCCTGTGAGCACAGGATTTTATTCTCTTTCTTCCAAATAATGTGAAACTCCCATATGTGATACATTTTAGCGATAATGACAGAAACAAATTCCGGAATTCTTTTAGCCATGGGGGTGATTTGAAAATACTAAATTCACAAGCATTACTTTAGGTCATATTCTATTACAATCAAACCTATCATATAATCAAAACATCTCTAAAATCCTAGTTGAATGATCCACCTATTTGAATAGTAAACAATATAACAATCTTCTAATACCTCAGGATAATACAATAGTCACCATAATTGGGGGTTACGCAGTAGCTGCCCCCAGTCCTACCGCATCTTCAAACATTAGGCTCTGTCCGGCTCTAATGCATCAGGATAATACAATAGTCACCATATTTAGGAGCTACGCAGTAGCCGCCCCCCAATTCTTCCGCATCTGAAACATCAGGCTCTGTCCGGCACGGTGGGAAGTGCGCACCACAAGAGGGACTTGGAACCTACTCAGAATGAGGAAAAAGCAGATTCATTCCTCCCACCCATCACTCGGGGCAGAATCTCACCGAATGAGGCTTGGGTGAAACTGCTTAAGCTATTTATCAGTTATTTCCACCACATCCTCACTTTTTGTGTGTGTGCCAAGTATCTATAGTTGAATCCATGGCTATTAAATAGGTATACAATGGGAGAGGTTCCCTTGAGTCCACTGCGGTAAGATTTGCCACGTGGGCAGCCAGTGTGGACACTTCCTTTGATGGTCTTGATCAGCTGTGGAATGTCAGAGAGGAAACAGCTTCAGGCCCTCAGGAACTCAGGAAGCC
Organism: Piliocolobus tephrosceles; assembly: GCF_002776525.5. NCBI lineage: Eukaryota > Metazoa > Chordata > Mammalia > Primates > Cercopithecidae > Piliocolobus > Piliocolobus tephrosceles. Next base: position 359,839 of record NC_045449.1, read on the forward strand.
TGCTTTCTTCCTTGATACTCTTGGTGGTTCAGTAAACAACTTCAGAGTGGATTTCCTTAAGATTCCCATATTTAGGTCTATTTGCCACCACTCAGACTATGAAGAACAGGACTCACTTGGGCAGGTTGCCAGAGAGGATTTTCCAGGCGTATTCTCGGAGGTACTTCTGGAAAATGGTGGTCAGGGCGATCATGGGCTCCCCCGTACTGAGCTGAGAGCACTGCACCATGCATTTCTTGTAGTAGACAAAGAGGTCGGCGCAGCTGGGGAGCACGGCACCCCCTTCATCAGTGTTGGGCTTAGGTGGCCCCTGGGCTTTGAAATCAGCCACAAACCGATCTATCAGCTCTCCAAGGTTCCTAGGAGGAAAAAAAAACCCAAAAATGTTACTTTACTTCAAGAAAAGTAAAGCAAATGTGCTTGTTTGCAACGTACATAAACTACTGCCACAAGTAATCATTCCTACTGCATTTAAAACTTAAAATTGGGGGGCGGAGCAAGACGGCCGAATAGGAACAGCTCCAGTCTCCATCTCCCAGCGCGAGCGACACAGAAGACCGGTGATTTCTGCATTTTCAACTGAGGTACTGGGGTCATCTCACTCGGGAGTGCCAGACAATCGGTGCTGGTCAGCTGCTGCAGCCTGACCAGCGAGAGCTGAAGCAGGGCGAGGCATCGCCTCACCTGGGAAGCGCAAGGGGGAAGGGAGTCCCTTTTCCTAGCCAGGGGAACTGAGACATACAACACCTGGAAAATTGGGTAACTCCCACCCCAATACTGCGCGGTAAGCACACCGGCACACCAGGAGAATATATCCCACACCTGGCCGGAAGGGTCCCACGCCCACGGAGCCTCCCTCCTTGCTAACACAGCAGTCTGTGGCAATCTAACCGCAAGGCAGCAGCGAGGCTGGGGGAGGGGCGCCCGCCATTGCTGAGGCTTAAGTAGGTAAACAAAGCCGCTGGGAAGCTCGAACTGGGTGGAGCGCACAGCAGCTCAAGGAAACCTGCCTGTCTCTGTAGACTGCGCCTCTGGGGACAGGGCTCAGCTAAAGCAGCAGAGGCCTGTGCAGACGCGAACGACTCTGTCTGACAGCTTTGAACAGAGCAGTGGATCTCCCAACACGGAGGCTGAGATCTGAGAACGGGCAGACTGCCTGCTTAAGTGGGTCCCTGACCCCTGAGTAGCCTAACTGGGAGACATCCCCCACTAGGGGCAGTCTGACACCCCACACCTCACAGGGTGGAGTACACCCCGAGAGGAAGCTTCCAAAGCAAGAATCAGACAGGTGCACTTGCTGTTCAGCAATATTCTATCTTCTGCAACCTCTGCTGCTGATACCCAGGCAAACAGGGTCTGGAGTGGACCTCAAGCAATCTCCAACAGACCTACAGCTGAGGGTCCTGACTGTCAGAAGGAAAACTATCAAACAGGAAGGACACCTATACCAAAACCCCATCAGTACGTCACCATCATCAAAGACCAGAGACAGATAAAACCACAAAGATGGGGAAAAAGCAGGGCAGAAAAGCTGGAAATTCAAAAAATAAGAGCGCATCTCCCCCTGCAAAGGAGCACAGCCCATCGCCAGCAACGGATCAAAGCTGGTCAGAGAATGACTTTGACGAGATGAGAGAAGAAGGCTTCAGTCCATCAAACCTCTCAGAGCTAAAGGAGGAATTACGTACCCAGCGCAAAGAAACTAAAAATCTTGAAAAAAGAGTGGAAGAATTGACAGCTAGACTAATTAATGCACAGAAGGTCATAAACGAAATGACAGAGATGAAAACCATGACAGGAGAAATACGTGACAAATGCACAAGCTTCAGTAACCGACTCGATCAACTGGAAGAAAGAGTATCAGCGATGGAGGATCAAATGAATGAAATGAAGCGAGAAGAGAAACCAAAAGAAAAAAGAAGAAAAAGAAATGAACAAAGCCTGCAAGAAGTATGGGATTATGTAAAAAGACCAAATCTACGTCTGATTGGGGTGCCTGAAAGTGAGGGAGAAAATGGAACCAAATTGGAAAACACTCTTCAGGATATCATCCAGGAGAACTTCCCCAACCTAGCAGGGCAGGCCAACATTCAAATTCAGGAAATACAGAGAACGCCACAAAGATACTCCTCCAGAAGAGCAACTCCAAGATACATAATTGCTAGATTCACCAAAGTTGAAATGAAGGAAAAAATCTTAAGGGCAGCCAGGGAGAAAGGTCGGGTTACCCACAAAGGGAAGCCCATCAGACTGACAGCAGATCTCTCGGCAGAAACTCTACAAGCCAGAAGAGAGTGGAGGCCAATATTCAACGTTCTTAAAGAAAAGAATTTTAAACCCAGAATTTCATATCCAGCCAAACTAAGTTTCATAAGTGAAGGAGAAATAAAATCCTTTACAGATAAGCAAATGCTTAGAGATTTTGTCACCACCAGGCCTGCCTTACAAGAGACCCTGAAGGAAGCCCTAAACATGGAAAGGAACAACCAGTACCAGCCATTGCAAAAACATGCCAAAATGTAAAGACCATCGAGGCTAGGAAGAAACTGCATCAACTAATGAGCAAAATAACCAATTAATATCATAATGGTAGGATCAAGATCACACATAACAATATTAACCTTAAATGTAAATGGACTAAATGCTCCAATTAAAAGACACAGACTGGCAAACTGGATAAAGAGTCAAGACCCATCAGTCTGCTGT